>NW_026867296.1:0-15000 GCF_026571515.1 Ruditapes philippinarum | reverse complement strand
GCCCATTTCCCTTACCTTAATGAAAATACTACTACTACTACTACTACTACTACTACTACTACTACTAATAATAATAATAATAATAAAATATCATGGATATATATTGATTGTAAATGTTAGATATTTTTATTCATTAATCCGACTGACACTCATATTAATTATATTAATTATAGATAAATTCGTAATGATTAAACAAAGGTGAAAAATGATGATATCAACATTTACAGCAATTAAAGTATAAATGGTCAATTTTTATCATAAATAAATTTTAAAGTTGTTTTTGAAAGATTGTAAAGTTGAACATTGTTTGATAGTAAAAGGTAATTTATTCCAAACGTCAATACTGGAATAAGAAAAGAAATCCTTTAAATAATTTGTATGAGGTCTACTTTGCAGAACAAGATCTTTATGAACGATTAAGCGTAATGTGATAATGTGTGCAAGTTTTTCTGACTTAGTTGCCATTTTAACTTTGTTATATACAAATTTCTAACTTAATTGTTAATAAATAAATAAGTAAATAAATAAATTAGCATATATTTTGCCCTTTGTTATCTGATTATAAAACATCGATACATAGTTTGTTTCTATGTAAACTACTTAAAAATATGACTAAATGGAAAAAATAAATGCGATGGCTTTAATATTCATGACCACTTAAGCTAATACTTGGTAACACTTGACAGTTATTCTTTTTCGACACTTGTCGTAATAATGAAACTTGTTTTAAATACACTTGTTAGGATAGGGAAGTCATGAAATTAAGCACAGTTTTTTTATTTTATAAGAAAAAAACATATTAATTAAATTGAGTGATATAAACAACATGTAAAACTGTTTTTTTAAGGAAGTTACTAGTATTTGTTTCTAATCTAAACTTACAATGAAGCATAGAAGGTGTTTAATCTATATATTCAGCAATTATACGAGTCATAGTTATGGTATCACAATATGTTGTCGGTATTGTTTAACATTAATTCACTTTCACCCATACCGCTGTAAGTTCAAATCCCACCGGAGACTTTGGAATGTTAGGAAGCTAACCGACTAGCTTACGAAACGTCGGAGGTATTACTCAAATGCGCGCTCTTGTCTAAACTTAAGATCCAAGTTTCAACATTCAAATATTTTATTTGGTAACGTAATGATGTCGTTTCTTACTACACAGACACATACATAAGATGATACAATAAAACTTGTCAACATGACACAATTTTAAAGACAACTATTTTAACAGAAAATATGATATTTAAAGCCAAATAAAAGACAAAAAGGAAGAGAGACAACAAGGAGGTTCAACTAATGGCGAATTTGTATGTTATTTGGCTTACAAAATCACGATCAAAATAAATCAAATGTAACATGAAATTATTGAAATATATCAAGGGAAATGTGCATATTACTTTAATTTAAAACGGTAGATACTGTAATAAGTTTATTAAGACATCATACAAACTATACCTTGAAATATTTAAAGGCTATATATATATATATTTACATTATTCAATTAGTATAATGCTGTTGGTTATATTCATAACCATACCGTCTTGTTTCTATTCTAAGTGGGTGAGGAGACAATCTTAACTTTTCAAAAGCAATTCTTAATTTCATTGTAATTTTATCAAGATACAGTGAGTAATCAAATGACGTTTTAAAAAGTCTATATGTGCTTAGGCTCGGGATTGTTGTAACATTATGATACCAGGACTGGATGAATTGGTCAGTAAGACTTTGCTTAAATAATAAGTTATAAATATACCATGCATATGATAAACCTGCATTATCTAATAATGATTTTACAATAGACAACCAGTTACGTTTGTCTCTATTAATATCATTTATCATTTATGTATATAAGTAACTAACTATAACATTTTACTTTTGACAATATTTGACCAGGATTTGCTATTCCGTACACATTACATATAAAGGGTGCATTTTCAGTTCACCATAAAAAGCCGTGCTGCTAGTGGACAGCTTAACACATAATATTGACGTACACCATTTTAGATGTGCTCGTTCTATTTATTTACTGTTACCAAATCCTCATTTTTTACAGGCATACTTCAAAATAGATACATCAAAAGCATCAAACAATTGCAAAGAAGTACTAACTTTAACAAGTGTTTGAAATTGAAGAATAAATCATTGAATGCCTTTAGGGTTTTCCCTACTAAATAATTGAAATTGTCGACTATTTCTAAGGGAATATTATTATATTTCCAACTCTCATTATTTCTAAGCGGACCCCTCTTCCTCAAAACCATAACCTTACTTTTACCTCAATGTAGTTTTAATCCCCAAATAAAGTACAGTAATTATGCAATTTACTTTAAACTATTTTGTATGTCTCCAGGTAATTAACTTAAAATAACAATATCATCAGCAAATAACAGAATAAGTATAGTATCACCTAATGTAAAATCAGAATTAATATCATTTAATAAAGCAGACAAGGGCAGCTGATGTCTTCCCTCACTAGTCTGGACAGTTGCCATATAGAAAATGAATACACATGTGAGTCATTTGTTGATCAGAATTTACAAAAAATACACTAACAGTTCAAACTGATATTTTTTCATGTTATTACAAAAAAACCCAAACAAACACATGCACTGTTGTACAAAACGTATGTCAAAACTTATAAAACTAAGCAAAATAAATAAGGTATTAAATTATGTAAGTATAGGATCCCTTATATGGAACTGTTATGCCTTCAAACGTGCGAACATCAAAATATCAACATGCAAGTCAAATGTTTTAAATGCTTTTTAAGAAAGTATTTACAATAGTTTTCAACACATAAAATATCAGACAGATATTCAGCACTTTACAATAAAGAATGATTTTGTGTTTGATATAATGTCGTCCTTTGTTTATAATTGAAATTGTTACTCTGTTCTCTGTCGGACTCTTTTAATACAGTTCATAGTTGTTGATGACCATTTATCTTCGCGTGTGCGTAATGTTATACGTCCATGAATGACATCAAGTGTCTGGACGAATTTCTCCATATTCATGCTCAGATACTGTAAAAAAAAAAGAAAATAAAAATATTTCAGAATCATGAAACCAACTTAAATGTAGACGAAAGGTTTATTTATATAAACAGTTTATATATTGACACTAAATAACTTTGGTGTTTACAATACGATGATCTGAACAATTAATTCACAAATACCTTGAACTCGTCCAAGATCCTCATAGTCAGGTGACTTTAACACAGTGTCGCTCTTTGTTGCTAAAAATAAACTATTTTATATACTGATATTCTTGTAATATATACACGCAAAGTTACCAAGTTAATGACTACAAAACGAATTATAAAATATGGTTGAAATATACAGGCTACGCTTTGAATACATGCTACTAATTACCTTTTAAACAACAAATACAACATCAACAAAGAAAACTTACAATATCCGTACATTTATATTGCGAGTATGATTAAAACATTTAACTTTAATATAATGCAACGGCTAGATGAACGATATTTGATGACGACATCAGAATCAGTTATGCAAAAAAGCATGAATTTACATTTTCATTAACAATATATAAATGAAATAAGAGTCAAATGCCTAAACTCGCATATTAACACGTTCAACCCATAATGATATTCAATGCGTATTATGTGATTATCAGTACGAAAGAAATTGTTAGTAATTACATATATTCTAAATGAAATGCAAAGAAGGATCTGAATAAGTCAATTAAAAATCTAGAAAAACAACAGGAAATACCTTGTACAATTCCATGCTTGCTGACGCTGCCAGCATTCCCCAAATTTCCACATTCCAGTTCAATGCCTGACAATATTTGAATAATAAGTTTTGTTACTATTTTATATAAAATATTTCCTTTTTTAAACTCCGTGGTAAAAGCATATTATGATCTCGATAGGTAGTCATTTAATTTAAAGGACTGACTGTGCAAAATGGGGATTTAAAGGGAGCAGTGGCTTAATGGTTAAGGTGTCAGCTTCACAATCCGCGGATCATGTCTCCGAGTCCTACACGGATCCATTTCTTTATATGACTTCATTACTGATTGGTTCCAGGAAGCGGACTCGAAAATGATTTATATAAGTGCAAAAACTTGTTTCGCAATAGAGCTTAAATAAATATGTTTAAAATGGATATGAAGAACATAAAAATTATAATGAGAGAAATCATTTATCAGTTAGAAATAAGATTTATATTTACGAGAGTTTTCATAAACAGGTCCTTTCGTCTTGTAAGTATCATTGACCCTGTAATGTAAATTAAATGTTGACCATATTTCTTTTAGATCATTTGACTTGTCATTGATAAATATACAGTACTCAAAAACTGTTGTAATATAATTATCTTGACAAGACAAAATAGTGCACAAAAGTAAGTTTGAAGTGAATACTAGTTTTTACAGTTTCCGAGAAAAAGGACCTAAACAAAAGGTAAACCAATGCCAACGCTGATGCCGACGGCGGGTCATGACAATAGTTTCACTTATTTTTATCTTTTTCCTTTTTGAAAAGTGGAACTAAACAGGCGAACTTTGGTTAGAATTTTGACATATTTCATATATTGCACAACTTTTTGCAACTTTCATGTTCTATGTGTTCTATATTGGAAGTTTATTCAGTTGTATAAATACAAAATTTTGTAACGTGCACGGGCTAGCTGTTATATATATAATTTTTCTTATGGCTACTTTGCCAGTTGATTGGTTACAAATGATTATAAAATGATTAGTTCAAACTTTGGGATCAAGTTTAATTAATAAGTGTTTATAACAGTATAAAAGATAATAAGTTTTTCTTGAACTTTATATAAAATAGAGGTGACACTTTTTAGGCTATTCAATATATTTATTAAACCACTTGGATATCGAGTTTTCAATACTTTAGTATTAACAATTACACCTAACGCAATGTTAAATTGATGCAATTGATAAAACTTCGTAAATAGTGCAAGATTCCAAGTAATTAATCTAAAATATTAATAATTTTTTTGTGATGTTGACACTTCGGCAGCGGGACAGAGACTGATTGTCCGCAGCTTTGAGCTCTATTTATACCCAATAATGTAGTTATATACTAAAATTGAAGAAATCAAGCATCCAAGAGATGTTGATCATGGGTCGAATATTGGTAAGAATGACATTGAGTTCGAATTAGTTTAAGGACGAATTGTTCTGATATTTTAGAAATAATAAAAATATGCACGTTATATCAAATAATTGCTACGAATAAATTGTTAAATTGTATTTTTTACTTATTTATAAAAGATCAAACTCTTAAACCCAAGATAACATATTTGTTTATAATTTAATTAACCGACAATTTAGGTATAAAACTACTAAATATCATTATAAAATCTAGGCAGAAGAGAGCAATTGTCACAATCTTTACCTTTTTCGGTATTTCCAGAGAATCAACGTAACCACAAATATGATGTGAACAACAACTGACACTGCAAGAAGTGTTCCAAGAGATATAGCAGCTGTATTTACTGAATGCTCTGAGGACTTTGTGTCTAAAAATACACCGGTAATCAACAATAATATCTTAGCGTATGATAAAAAGTGTGCTTCATATAAGACAAATTAAAAAGTACATACATTGTGTATCTCTATAAATTCATCAAGGCATAACATATAATTATATTTTATTTGGCTTTCATACATTGCATACTTTCTTCTATACATAAAAAACGTCTATAATTGTTGTCGCAGTTACTAAATTTATTCTTATAATCATCAACATTATTTTCATCATCATTAGCAGCGCAATAACATAATCACCATCATTACAAATTTACAGAGAAGACATATTATGATATTAACACATAACAAAACTAAAAATGAAAAACATATATTTATATCGAATTTATGATAAAAAACGAGCTGTTTTGAATTAATCTTACCTGATGTCAGGGGGCAAATGTGGTCATTCTTTACTTTTATTATGCAGCCTTTTGTACATTTGCCATCGTCTTGCTCACAGAGTGTATCGTTGCAATAAACAGAACATTTCTCAGAACATTGTAAACCATGGAAACCATCTACGCATCCATATAGGCACTTTCCATTACTTTGCTGACATAAACTTCCGCCTGTTGTTTGAATCTTGCATGTAGAGGCACATGAAAAATTGCAACTATCACCATAAAAGTTACTTTTACAACCGTCACAAATACCTGTTTCGATATGACAGGAGTTTAGACAGTTTTGAGGACATTCCTTGTCACATTGGTCATTGAAGTATCCAGACTTACATTGTTTACACCTAGTATCTGACAAACATGTAATACAGTTGTTATTACTTATACAACATCTGTCACCAGAAAAATTGTCTAAACAGCCATTAGTGCACGTTCCTGTATCTCTGTCACATACACCGTTCAAACAATGAATCGGGCATTTTTCAGAGCAACGCGAACCATAAAAACCAGGACGACATCTATCACATTTCTCTCCATCAAAGTTGTCATCGCAATTAAAACAATATCCTGAGTCTCGTCTGCAGCCTGTCTCGTCACAATTATTTGGACAGTCACTACGGCACGATTCTCCATATTTGCCAGGTTTACATTGATTGCATTGTCGTCCAATAAAGTTATCAATACATCCATTTGAACATTCACCATTATTTTTCTCGCACTGCTGAATTTTACAGCCAAGAGAACAAGATATGTTACAGTATTGTCCAAACCATCCTGTTGAACAAACATCACATTTATCACCAATATACGTGTCTATAGTGCATCCGACTGTACAATCTCCGGAATCCTTTTCACATACGTTACCTTTACACCCTGCAGGACATTGTTGATCGCACATATTTCCATATTTCCCGGTTTTGCATTTGTCACATCTTTCCCCAGCAAAATTAGGAGAGCAATGACAGTTTCCAGTCAATATATCGCAAGTGTTTGATATGCAACCAGCTGAACAACTGTTGTTGCATGTCGATCCATAAAAACCAGTTATACACAGAGAGCAACTATCATAGGACGAGCAACGTACACAGTTATCTCGGCATTTGTATGTACAGTCGTTCAACAAAGGGAGGTTTATGTTGTCGTTCTGGTAACCTTTAAAATAACCACCCTGACACGATCCACAATTAGTATTCGATGTACACGTGAGACAGTTACCTGGACATAAACTATTACATTTATTACTGGTATCGTAATATCCGTCCTTACATGATGCGCATTGACCGTTATCACAGTTACAATTTTCAGGACAGTTACGATTACTACAATCATTTCGACCATTGTCATTATAATATCCCTCCTTGCATGATGTGCACGTGGTTCCTCTTGTGCATGTTTTACATCCGGATAAACATTGTGAAGTGCAGTCTCTAGCAGGGCCGGGGTAATAGCCATCATAGCACTCATTACACTTATCTTTATGATCAGGACATTTTGTACAATTGTGTGTACATTTGTCATAACACCGAGCACCTCTATGACCATCAATACAGCCTAGAAAACATTCGTCATTAAACCATACCCCTTGTCTACAGTTTCTATCTATACAGCACGCACAATCTACTTTACATTGTTCATCAATCTCTGTAATGGGAAAAAACAATACTTCATTTTATTTACACTACCAACATCTTATTTGCGTTATCTTTTTTCTTCTTATAACTTGAATTATGTATACATTTTCAATTAACAAATGATAAATATCACGTTATTATCTGTAATAAAGACTGATATAAATTTCGTTACCTCCTTCTACCTGGTTGTTGCTTACATTTAACAATATACACCATACATACAATATCTGAAATGAATATAATGCAATTTTACAAATAATACATAACATGTACTTCTTTTATAAGTTTAGTTAAGCCATACACATTGATAATAAATAACCGTAATCTTTCAATTGAAACAAGTGTTGTTCGTCACAATCTATTTGACGGATACCAAAATTAGATAGGTTCTGTAAATCAATTTAAAAATTAAAAAACAATGAAATTAAAAATTTGAATCTGAGAATATTCACTTGACTTTTTATTTCATCCCTCTTCAATGCTAACAACATTTATTATTATATGATCTAAATATAGCTGCAATCTCATTGGTCCAAACAGTAGTCAACAGAACTTTTTATAAAATCATATTTACTGGGTGTAGTATCATATTCACTGGCTGAATTGGATTTTCCTAGTCTAAAAATAGATTGAGACTCATATTCAATGATCATACACCGTAGACTGTTAATTACGCGTGTTGATTAAAAAATAATTGTTGCTTTTTGTTCTTTATGGCATATTTCTCGATTAAAATATCAATACTTTACTATTATACTTAAAGGTAACACCGCAATGATGAGTATAAACTTGAATTATTTTTGTATGCGCAGCGTTCGCGTAGTCGTTGCACGCCTAACACGTGCGTCTTTTTTTTCCCGCGCTTAAACGAGGCAAAATTTGTACATGTATAATTATAAGGTTGTACTTTTGTGATTTTTTTATTTGTTTGGGTCGTCAGACCAAACAAATAATGGTAGCGAAATTTCAGAGTCTAATGTTGTTAATTGCAAACGCCGAAAGTAGTCCACTTTTTTGAAGCGGTTACTTCCCTTTATATGTACACTAACGCCGAAAAATTCAGGGGAGATCACTGCGTAAAGATGGTCAAAGACAGGCGAATTAATTTTCAAGCAAAATAATTCCCGAATGGTCGAAGATTTCTAATATTGCTTTATTGTATTTTCTGATCGAAATTAAGTAAATACAAAGCGGACATTCAATCTCTGACACAGAAGTTCACAACAAACCTAACAACAAGTAGTTCTCAAAACAGCTTAAAACTAGCGATTTAAAAGAAAGAAATATTTTTATTTTGTTACAAGTATCCAACAAATAACAACGCATTCAAAGTTTAAAAATAGCGTTGGCTAATAGAATTGTCAATAAATGCACAATCACAAATTACGCGGATGAATATGATTTTATCAATGAAAATACTATTTTTAGCGAATACTACACAAACCGAGTAGTGGAATATATAGATTCTACATGTCGGACTGTTTGGGCGAGAAGATTCTCGCTAAATTATTTACTTCAATTTTAAACAACAGGTTTATCCTGAACAAAATACCTCGAAATTAATAAGGATAACAAACCCGAAATGCAATGGAAGTTCTAAATTTAGAATGACTTGATGTTATTCAGACACTAGTTGTATAACTTCCCCGTGGTGCAGGGGTAACGCGCTCGCTTCAGGAGTGAGAGGTCTGGAGTTCAAATCCAAGTCGAGGAAACTTTTTTTTTAATACTTTTTTAAGTGTCTTTGTTAAGGAAGTAGCCATGATATGCAAGGATAAAGTGTGACTGTCGTAAAAAAATGAACATAAATGATTTTTTGATGCATCTCTAGTTATGCAGAATTCCGTATGTATCAAACTCTGGTGCCTTGCAAAATGAATTATAATACATAAAAATAAACTTATACAGGAAACTGCATACAGATATACAGTACGATTAAGATTGCAAAGATCAGAAAATACCACAGAACTTGCATCCCTTTGATTCTTTATAAATATACATGCTTATAGTAAGCTCCAGGATTATTTACATCTGCATGTGTTAAACAACAGTTAAAGTCGTTACAAGCCCTAATTTAGAATAATATGGTTTTCTTCAGGCCGTTCACATATAAATTCACCGTGGCTGAAGGGTTTTCGCGCTCGCCTATGAAGCGAGAGGTCTGGAGTAAAGGCAACTCATTTTTTTTTTCAAATCGATTAAGTCAAATAAACATTGGATTGCATATCAGTGTTGCAATAAGTCTTATAGCCAATTTACTACAATTAAAACGCTGGAAAGCATTGGTGGCACTATACATATAATCTCACAACCTGCACCTTTCTTACATTCTGAGACCCAAACAAATTCAGCACCTTCTGTGCTTTGATTTAATTTCTAATTATTCATATAATAAAACAATTATTGACTAGTGAACCATTGAATATGATGTGATGTTCACCGGCAGAAAGTCATATTGACCTCGGCAATCGCCTCGGTCAATATGTCATCTGCCGGTGAATATCACATCATATTCAATGGCTCACTAGTCAATAATTGTATAATAATAAACTATGGTAAATAACTTCAACATGTTCTCCACATAACATTTATAACATTTGTTTACTTTAACCTTCAGTTTAAAAACTATTTTGAATCTTGTACATATTTGAACTAATATAAGTTAGCTTCCTAGAATAAACCAGTAATGGTGTAGGATGTGCCTGTGCATTGAAAATATAATATATAATCTTGTAATGAAACGTGTGTCTGGGGATTCAAATTTACCTTGCTAAATTGTAGAGTTTTGATATCAGTTTATCATATTTACAAATGAAGAAATAACTTGAAGATAAAAATAACTGAAAATTGGATATCATAAGATTGAATTAATGAAATAAAAAACACAATTCTGATCTTCAATTATAATATGTTAGAAAAAATGGGTCAAAGACACAAAAGGCCGGTTGCATTTGTATACCAAATACCATGAGGAAGTGATGATACGATAAAAAGCACTGACCAATAATGTCGAAATTTATCTATGTCGATAAACTGGAAGTGGATGGGCAACATTCCTGAACTCGTACCCAAAGGTATGGAATCACATGTTCATGCTGTATACCGAATATCAAAAAGCTGTATTAAGAAGATGCTGAGACAATTTCCCAGTTAACAGGAAGTGGATGAGCGACAGACCTGAATCGAATCCCACAGTATGTGACCAAGTGTCAATACTGTATGCCATATATTAAGAAGCTGTGATAACTAGTTGCTGAGAAAACTGTTACGAAAATTTCCTACCATTGACCATTAATGTCGAAAAATTTAACCAAGTGTGTAAATAGGAGGTGGATGAGCGACAGACCTGAAATAGAATTCCACGGTATTGGACTACGTGTCAATATTGTATGCCACATATAAAGAGGCTGTGATAAGTAGTTGCTAAGAAAAATGTTACGATTTTTTTCCCGACCGCCCGCCGCCCGACACTCACCATACTATAAATCTGGTTTGCACCTGTGCAACCCGGCCAAAAATATTGAATAAACAAAAGCATATTAATAAAATAACTATCACATTATTGATTTTATGAACTCTAAATGTAAAGGGATACATGTAATAGGAGATGTTATACAATGTACATTTTCAAAGAAAATTTCAAGGGAAGTTTTATTCAGTGACATTGTTAATAAAATTGTAACGTGCACCGAGCTTATACCTGTATGATACTAAATTTTCCTCTGGCTTCTTTGCCTTATGATTATTTGATTGAAGACCAATGATTTATATTGCTTAATAAATGTGCATGAATTACCAAATTGAATTAAATATATAGATATAATTTTCCTCGAGACTACCTTGTCTTTTAATTGAAAAACGAATAATGATTTCTATACCTATTAAACAATTTATTAAATTAATATCCTTTGAAATACTATTTATATATATACGTTCCCTCTTTCTCGATCTCTATATCTCTACTAATAAAATTATTCTTAATCTTCCTTTATTAATCTTTAATCCTTGCTTTCTTTCTACTTAATATTTCTCAGCCTTATCACAGCGCTATGCACTGTGCAACTAAGAATATAAAAAGTAGGTATAGCATTTAGGATTGTCGACTGTTCAACACGCTGCCAAAACACCATCTCTCAATTTCTTACATTCACCTGCCTTATATACTGGCTCGGAACTGCTTGCGCCCTCTGTCGTCTTCCATATCTTGCAAACGCTTGAATAAATTACTTCCATTGAATCAACTACTGCTTACCTTTTTAATATGCGTTACTTTTATATATAATTACATTACCCGGGAACCATCGCCAAAATAAATATAATCTTACCTTTTCTACATTAAATAGTATAGCTGCAAACTATTACTCATTCTTGATTAAAAGTAAAAGGTAATCAAATCAAGCAACATCATCAAACATGTTTGAAATCAGCTTACAGATACAATTTATGAGAATTATCTTTTCTGGAAATATTTGTTTGGTTGAACACAAATGGTACGTACTTATTAAGGGGAAGTAACTTTTCTATATTCGCTACAAAATGAGAGTCTGACGCACCCATACAAGATAAAGAAATGATATGCCCAAGGGATCAATATCAACAGTATGATACTACCAGACCTTCTTCGATAAACGTCATCAATACTTTGAAATTCTTTTACTAAACAAAATCTTTAAACATTTCCCCATGACTTTCCAAAACAAAATTATTTTCATATTATATAGCAAATAATGTAACATTATAATTATGTAGATAAGTTTACAGCTACTTACACGAATCAGGGTATTGTATGCTTTTAATTCTCTTAGAAATTTCAAGTCCTGATGAAAACAAGTTTTCTTCTTTATAAAGAAACATGCGAGAGGTTATGTTGATTTTTGTTGAAGATTTGTTTGTTCAAATGACGGAACATTTACAATTTCTGAGCAACATATCGGCTTTTTCCGCTAGTCTCCGGATAAGCTCTTATTAAGAATTGTATCATAGTTTGGGGACCTTTCTGTTGAAAATGTGTCAGGGATAAATCGTATACATATACATGCACAGTGCGTTAACTGGAGTGCGGGTATTAGTTACCCGCACTCCAGAGCATGCCCATTGATTGGCTCATTTTTGCTGGGGTTTACATATTGTGACGGCAGAGAAAGGGAAAGCGACAGAAATGTCATATTCAGATGTTCGTTCATTGGTTCATTTTTGCCGGGGTTTCATATTGTGACAACAGGGAACGTGCATTTATGTTTGACTATGATACAAAAGAGAAAGAACACCAAAACACTCGGCAATCTGATTAATACTCGGGGGCTACGCCCCCTCGTACAAATCAGATAGCCTCGTGTTTCGATGCTCTTTCTATTACTAATCGGCTAGGTGTATCAAGGTTAAAGGGGATCATACTAACATTGCAGAGACCGACATAGACCGACAAAAATCAATAAATACTGCAAAGACCGAATTAAGACCAACAGAGACAGTTGGAAATTAAATAGTCTTAAGGAAATTAATTGTAATCTTTGCTTCTATATTTACGGTCCAAAGGTCCTTGAATTGAATGTATTTATCCGACTGTTAAAATGTATATTCTTAATCAAGTTAGTTAGTGGAATTATATTGCAATCAACATTGAGTAAATGTTTATATATATATATTTAGTAAATTTGGGACATAACGAAATGTCCCGATTCATCTGCAGACTCTTGAGGGAAAAAAATATTTTTAAATGTTTTAAATATCCAGATTTTGATCTGGCTTGGGGTGTGAGATGAGACGTGTGCTTTACAATGGCATGCATTAATGAAGTAATTTTGTCGTTATGAATGAAGTTGTAATTTTAGAAGCTGTTTCGAGAAAATAAATTTTATCAATAATTATCAAGGAAAATACAATACAAAATGTGTAATATAACGGTATAATTGTGTTATATTTAAATCCATTGTAACCAGCAAAAACACCCGAGATCACTTATTTCCGTAGGCCTTATTATTCTGCCAAGATAGCAAAAGCAATGATCACATAAGACAGTCACCAGCGTTCCATAACTCTTCCATAGCTAGATGTTTGTGATTTATAGACTTCAATGTTTCCAAAAAAGTGTTTAATATACAATGATTAAGATCTTTTATGTAATATACATAGGTTCACCAACTTCTGGGTTCTATATGTAACATACCATTTTACTTAACACGCTACAAATTCAGGCGATACCAAATTCTAAATATATACCAAAAGCAGTTTCATCCTATACTCATATGCACATTTTTGCATTAATTTAAACAGCATCAAACTGTCAGAATGGGATATATGAAATTTAGTAAATTTTTGCTCATATGGAACACTATTAAAAGTTATATTTTTATATTTCATCCGTAAAGGTCAGTTTGAAAAAAACTCATTTACTAATAGGCTGCATAAAAGGAAATAATTTTACTTTTTTATCAATAATAATCAAAGGAAATATATTCGGAATGTTAAATATTGTGGAAAAAGACTGGTCTCTTATTTACATCGATCGCTTGTAGCCATAAAAGATCGTGAACCATAGTAACTAGAAAGGCCAGTTTGAAAACACCTCATTTACTAAATTGCTGCATTCAACGAAAAAAAAAAACACCAATAACTTTTACCAATAATTATCAAAGAAAATACACTAGGTATGTTAAAATCGAAAACGAAAATTGTGAAGTTTTGAAGAAATGTAGCAAAACGAATGAAAAGTCAAAATGGTACCCTTATACACTTTAATCTACAAATACATGTGTAACTATTGTAGTTATGATACAGTCTCTTATGTCTGAGACGTGTTCACTCATGTATACAAAAAGAAGTGTCAATAAAAGAGGAGTTAATAACCATTTAAACGATATGACATGCATTCAAACATACATTTTTCCCAGCCCAATACAATGGCTTATCAAAGCAATAAATAGTGATTGTGCAATTAAAATTCAGTGGAAATGTCAAAACAATACATTTCAGTCTATCAAGTATATGAAACTAATGTAAGCGACATGTGTTGCAAAAGGATAGTATAAAATACTTTAAAATATAATGATTAAAGCAGGTAAATTTTATTTCTAGCGGAGATTTTTCTACCTACTCTAGAATCTTTAAAAACATTGCCTTTTCATTGAAATGCTAACTTAATCCATGTTTAACCCAACGAAAATACGACTGAGTTCGGTTGTGTGGCAAATGAGTGGTCTCTTAACATGCAACAATTTTCTATTACATCGCTTGTTGCCATTAAAAGTCGTGACCAAAAGTAACCTCAATCAAATAATACTAATTTAGATATTTTAGACATGCCAGGAAATCCTTTCCTATCTGAAAGATAGATATTAATAGATGGATGGATAGATAGATGGATTTAAATTTAAAAATTTTGAATTCAGTGCTTCACTGCATTATACTAAATTTGTATGCAAGTGGATGGTTACTATTCCTTAGAT
>NW_026867295.1:0-178655 GCF_026571515.1 Ruditapes philippinarum | reverse complement strand
AAAAATTTCAAAATGAAAGGTACACTTAATAGAACAACTATGATATCAACTCAGATGAGTAAATACGGTAATAATAAAATGTAGAATAAATGTTAATAATTTCCAATAATGTAGCCAAAAAGAAATATTCAATCCCGGACGAGCCCCCAATTTGAATGAATGAGTACATTTAATTTCAGATTTGAAAATTAAGTTGAAAGTTGTCAGACACTTAGAATCATTTCACAAAAACAAATAGTTTATTGTTATTAAATACAGCAAGGACTTGCATTGCTTGCTTTGCTTTTTTACCATTTGCGATCACTTTATCTCACATTACGATTCTGATATCATATGACGGAAATTGGCGAACCATTGAAATACTTTGAAATTTCTATGAAATACTCTTATATACCTTTAGTTTGTACTTATTTTAAAATATATAAATTTAAATGAAAAAAATAGAAATTAAGTGTTAGAAAATATGAAGTTTAAATTTTAACTTTTAATGTGACGAAAAGACTTTACTTGTGCTTGCAATAGTGTCTATACTAATCAGGGGATGCAGCTTCCTTCTAGAGTTAGGAAAAACAGGTTTATTGTCATACAATTCATATAAGTAGCTGCTAAATCTTTTTTGTTACATATCTTAATTAATTATTGTTAAAATTTTCTGTTTATTGTATCGTTGTAATTATAACAGTTGTTCTACAATTGGAAATCAAGAGTTTTAATGAAATTATGTTCACTTTTTCTAACTGCACATTTATCTTCTTTGCGCCATTTGCAATAAGATGGTATGCCAATTACAGTTTGTTAAGTCACACATTCAGAAAAAGGACCAAAGAATAAAGAGGTTTTGTATAAATGTATAAATGTGACAATACTTATTACTAGTACCATTTTTAACGTAGTGGCTTTTCTCAGCAAATTTGATATCTCTTGTTTTACATGGCAGTATTTGAGCCTAATGAGATTCCCCGATGTTCCATATAATAAAATTCACTTCTTGATTCTTTTAGTCTTAAAAGCATTGTAGCTTGAAACTATCAAAGGCCAGACAGGAGTTGACATTATGATATATACCGCCAATTAACATAATCTGTTTTTGATGGCATCTTAATGTCAGAATTCTCAGCATGCACTCAAATAATGTGAAAAAATTCACTATAAGACCGAACATCCGATTTTTACCAAATATGTAGCTTATTATGTACGCAGACAAATATAGTAATAGAAATACTTAAAATGTCTCTGTATTAATAAACAATAGTAATTGAATGCTATGCACTTTACATTGTAAATGGTTGTTATGATGGTTTGTGCGTATTGTCATCAAATACACAGATCAAAGATACATAACCTATATCTATCTAATCCGATTTATCTAGACATAAGGATACCTCATGTCAATGTTTCCGCTTAATTCTATAGTTATTCTATTTAATTAAACCTATTGTTTTAAGGTCAGAGTAGAAATCTAGCAATTGAATGAAGATTTCTTTTCTTCGATGAACAAAAAGACAACAAACGAATGTTTTTAATGAGCATGACATTCTTTCAATCAAAGTGTAACATATCAAGTGTAGATTACTGATTTCAAAAGATTATGTTCAAATTTCAGATCACATAATTGGAAAAACTGAAAACTGTTATACAGTCTTTCTGAGTATACAGAGAGAAATTCTGTTACGAATTAACCTATACATACTATAGTTAAACCAGTTATTTTATAATATCAAAAAGCTATTCAAAAAATTGGAAATGAAAAAGAAAATACTGCTTTGAGCAAAAGCGTAATTTTGCATCGGATTCTATAAAATGTTTATATAACAGCAAATGAAAGAAAAGTGAGAAAGAGTATTGTGTTGCTCTGTTTTTACCAGTAAAGTAATAACAGATTAGTGGAATGCTTAGCACTTTAATTACGTCGAAACAAAAAGTAAGTTGTATTTTTGCAAAAGCTACATGATTCATGTCAATACATAATGACAGCCATATCCCAAGTGATGTGATTTTTACGAGCATCAGTTAATATAGCAACAGATGTGATTACAATAAATGGCTCTTTTTATTTGACCACACCTCGATCTTTTATAGCTATGTTATCCACTTCATGATACAAATGATTTTCTCTGACACAAAACTCAATAAGATGTTATCTCGTATGATACTTCCTGGAAAAAAAGATCAGCTGTTACAGGATGCTTTATTTCAGCCGCAGAATATGGGTATTGTAATCTCTAGAGATAGAATATTCATGACATTTCTTTTTTCCTCTGAATGATAAAATTCAGAGCGATCGGCCAAGCGGTCAATGTATCTGTCTCTTAATACAATGGTCTTGGGTTCCACCATGTTTCTGCATACAAATATTCGTAAAATTTCAGGAAGGAAATAGAGATACGCTTTAATCTTTTATCATTATCTAACTTACAGGGGCGTAACTCTGGATAAGTCAAATTGGCCACGATCATGGTTAAAATCAACATTGTAGGCCTATAATTTCTCAGAATTCCCTTTACATATTGTTTTTGTAAAAACACAACTCCGACAATTTGGACTTAAATTGTTTAAATCTGGTTGGGGCTAATATTGATATATCTAAATTAGTATTGCATTAAACAAACTTACTTGATCATTCATTTATGACAAATTTATTCTGCTGCATTAGCTAAAAAACAGAAACAAAAACAAGAAAAATATGTTACGGAGCCTGTTTATCCAATACAGTGCATTTCAAGTAAATAATATTATCATTAACATATTATAGGGTCTTATGGATGAAATTTTGCAATGTCATGAAGTAATTTAATGCAAAACAATGACGGTATCAATTTGGCATCTGTTTAATAGTGCAACTTATATCCTTATACTCAAATGTTATTTAATGCAATAGTTCCATGAACAGGACGATACCCATTATTACATGTATTATAGCCTTATAAGTTACAGACAAGCTGATGTAACGCTTATCGGTAGATTTATAACATCTCTGTTATGCCTTTGTCGACTTACCTTTACGTTTAAATAAAATAGAATATGAAAGAAGAATTGCTGAAATAGCTGAATATTATATTTTCACTTGATACAAAACCTTAATAGACTGTCTTTGGTCTTTAGTTATTTTATACAGTCATCTGCATAATGTGTGATTATGTCAATAGAATATCATCAATAATTCATAACAGGAAATTGCATATCCAGGTCAAAGCAGGTTTATTACAACTATTTCCTAACAATGTGATATATTAACACCATTCTGATATGTTGAGCAGACATGATATATAGTTCTTATACATTTTTCATAAATTAAACAAATTGGTTGGTTTTAGTATTTTTCATGTGTATATTAGAAAGAAAAGACATGTTATAGTTTTGTGTACATTTGGGCCCTGATGCAATGATATTTTTGTTTCCTACATTGTTCAGTTGTTTGTAAACATTACCATCAAAGGATATCTAATGATTGGTAAACTATAAAATGTTTTGAAATGAAAACAAAAAACGGAAATCCTAACAAATGTTCAAAACCTCAAAATAGAAAATATTGCTAGAGTTTTCGAATCTAATGATTCAAGATCAATAAAGATACGTATGGTATCATGCATAACGATTGTCGTGTTCGTGTTGTTATAAACAAAATCAAGTTTTTTTCAGAATTGTATAATGTGTAAAGGACAGGTCAATACACATTATACTTTTTATGCTCCCAGAAAAAATTCGGGGGAGCATATAGTCGTCGGCTTGTCCGTCCGTCCGTCTGTCCGTCCGTACGTACGTACGTCCCGAATTCGTGTCCAGCCCATAACTTTGTTATTTGAAGTTGGATTTTAAAACTATATCACAGAAATGATCACCATAGTGAGACGATGTGTCGCGCGCAACATTTGGGTCACTACCTTGAAGGTCAAGGTCACAGCATGACCTTGCAGCAAAATCGTGTCCGGTCCATAACTTCATCATTTGAAGTCGGATTTTAAAAATATTTCACAGAAATGATCACCATATTGAGACGATGTGTCGCGCGCAACATTTGGGTCGCTACCTTGAAGGTCAATGTCACAGCATGACCTTGTAGCAAAATCTTGTCCGGTCCATAACTTCATTATTTGAAGTCGGATTTTTAAAATATTTCACAGAAATGATCACCATATTGAGACGATGTGTCGCACGCAACATTTGGGTTGCTACCTTGAAGGTCAAGGTCACAGCATGACCTTGCAGCAAAATCGTGTCCAGTCCATAACTTCATTATTTGAAGTCGGATTTTAAAAATATTTCACAGAAATGATCACCATTGAAGGTCATGGTCACAGCATGACCTTGTAGCAAAATCGTGTCTGGTCCATAACTTTGTTATTTGAAGTCAGATTTTAAAAATATTTCACAGAAATGATTACCATATTGAGACGCAGGGTCCGAAACATTTGGGTCTCCACCTTGAAGGTCAAGGTCACAGCGTGACCTTGCAGCAAAAAGCGTGTCCGGCCCATAACTTGTTACTGGAAGTCGGATTTAACAACTATTTCACAGAGATGATCACCATATTGAATCGACGTGCCGCATGCAACATTTGGGTCCCTACCTTGAAGGTCCAGGTCATGTCATGACCTTGCAGCAAAATCATGTCCGGCGCATTACTTCATTATTTGAAGTCGGATTTTACAACTATTTCACAAAAATGATCACAATATTGAGACAATGTGTTGTGCACAATATTTGGGTTGTTTTTACACTTTGAACTTTGTCTGTTGCAAAAATCTGACACAACAAGAGGTATACCTTCCTGTGTCCAAAACCTGATCGGGGAGCATCACCCGGTTCAACCGGCTCTTGTTAAATACTAAAATAGATGCAATGAAGTATATGGGTTTGAAATATGCAATGTTGCAACCGTTGCTTTACTTAAGAATAAATAATTTCACAAATATTAATCAATCATCACAGTTCTACATACAATTTCATTATAAATTGGTGTAATAAATAATGAATTGGAATCGAATTTACTATACTTCAATATTTATTGTATTTAAGTTTTGGGACCTTTCTGTTGAAAATGTGACAGATTTAAATCGTACATATATAAACATGCACAGTGCGTTAACTGGAGTGCAGGTATTAGTTACCCGCACTCCAGATCATGCCCATTGATTGGCTCATTTTTGCTGGGGTTTACTGATTGTGATGGCAGAAAAAGGGAAAGCGATAGAAATATCATATTCAGATGTTCGTTGATTGGTTACTTTTTCCCGGGGTTTCATATTGTGACAACCGGGAACGTGTTTTTAAAGTTTGACTATATACAAAAGATAAAGAACATCAAAACACTCGGCAATCTGATTAAAACTCGGGGGCTACGCCCCTCGTACAAGTCAGATTGCCTTTTGTTTCGATACTCTTTCTATTACTTGTAGCAACACAAAAGTGAAATACGATAGCAATGTTTAATATTTGAAATTCAAAAATAATTGATACAAACTGTGCAACTCACACTTATAGTTCTCTTATTATCTATGGGTTTTTTTCTTGTTATAAATGAATCATTTTTATCTTTAAGTCAAACCGTACTAACTCTGAGCTTTGTCAATGGAATACAACTTCAATTGAGCGCTTTGAATTGTAAATCAACACAAATTGCTTAGTTAACAAACAAACAAAGTACTATGTACAATCTGTTTTGTAATCTTTTTTATCATTTGTACTGATTATCTAATCAAGAAATTATAAATTAAAGGTTTATACGTGTGTTATTAATGACTCATCTTAAACAAAAATAACACAACTTACAATTTTAGACACGCCTTATATGCAACGCATTATACATGTATCTTAAATAAAAATAAAAGTCGAATACATCGTACAAGTTTTTTACTATTATTATACAAAACAAGCAAAAACATCAACAATGTTACACGTAACGAGCCAGATGTTGCATTTCAAATACCCGTGCTTTCATTAAATAATAGGCAATTGATTAAGAACTCGTTTCATTTTAATTTGAAATGTGATTGCTAATTATCATTAATTATATCGACTGAAATATGTTTTAAAAAAATGCTCGTTACAAAATAGCCTTGATGCGTTTTCGCTATTTCAGTAGGCGGTTAGTATCAGTTATTTATTTATTTATTTATTTATCTAATCATTTATTCATTCATTCATTCCTTCGTTTGTTCGTTCGTCTGTTCGTTCATTGATTGATTGATTGATTGATTGATTGATTTTATATATTATATATATTTATTTATTATTAATTAATTGATTGATTGATTGATTAATTTGTTTATTTATTTATCAATTCGCAAACAAATATATTAAATCAATGCAGATTTTAAAGTTAAGCATTTCATGCTAATTTTCACCCGGCTTGATATTTTAAATGCAAGTGGTGGGTCTGGTATAGCAAAAGTCCTATGAATTGTTATCTATTTGCCGTTTTAATGCATTTAATCTAACAGGATGCACCCCATGTTTACATTTTATGTCTCACGTTTCAGACTATCGTTCCTTAAAAGCATTACAAACCGGGACTGTCACCAACAGGAGTTGCCAGTTTGATTAATATCAGTAATTTCCAATATTGATATTTGAAGAGAACTGAACGGCGCTTTTCTTTAGCATGAACTCAAATAATTATGCTTAATGATTTCAAAACTAGCGCCCAACATTCTCCAATCCATATTTCATAGACATTCAATCTTCAGATGGCATTAAATTGTTTGTCAAAGTCATTACTCAGTAATGAAATGTTGTTTTTTTATCATTATGATACATGATATTATATAATTAGTGTTGATTACTCCCGCAAATGTAGAAATCGTGACAGTGACAGAAACTTGATCAGCTTTAATGGCTAAAGATAAAAACATTGCAACATATATTTGATATCAAATGTAAGAAGGAAAATGTTAATCAAAAGAAAGCATGCTCCCATTATTGTCACTGTCGATACATTTCCTACAATCATGATAAAGTATATATAGTACATAGACAGAAAGCTCATCACGGTCAAATGAAAATGTTGCAGATTTGGTTTTATTGAGCCTTTCATGGACCAAAGTGGAAATTGCCAGCTGCTGCCACGCTTCCTAGCTCCGGAATAAGCAGCATTCCACATTTGACAAAATATGGTACATTTGTTTGCGGTTATCATGAAACCTTCAATGTGACACGTTCGTGCCTGTGCATAGAGCATGTTTGTTTTTATTCCTTTTAGCATAATTCTCTACAAGTAAAATATTGTACGAGCCATTGTATGACAAAGACAAAAAATACTTTAATATTATCATCTTTATATAATTACGTACATATATTAATTACTGGAAACTGAATAAACTCTAAGCAGAATTGAAACGTATCCGATAGATATTAAAGTACAATGAAAAAGTGTAAAAGATTCCACTTTTGTTCCAAACCACATGGTACATGATCTATGATACACCCACAATCGACGCTCTCAGAGGTATGATAACGCTTAATAGTACCGACATATCAGAAAACAAATTAGATTATTTATCAAAAAAGCAATGGAATTGTACTACAATATTAATCTGACATATAACAGACCTTGGAAAACTGAATTTACATATTGGTCTGGAAAACATGTAATGGGTAGATGTACAATAAAGTCAAAATACACTAAGACAGGGAGGGACGTTATTATATAGAGATTGTTTTTCAAAATGTGTATTTAGTTCTATTTATTCGTGTATATTTGTCAAACAGTAATTCATTTTAACGTTGCATAAAGTAAGATAAAACGCCTCAAAAGACATTCATTTTATTTTTACAGAATTATTTCATTTAGTTGAGAAACGCTTTAACATCATATAGAGAATAGTACATCATTCTCAGTTTAACAACAGATCTTTGACGCGTTTAACGATCGAAAATCCATAAATCTGAAAATCATTGTGAGCTTCGTTTACATGTTTACAGAACAGCATTATACACTGTCATGAAACATATGCTGTAAAAATGAATTACACTGTTTATTTGACCAGACCTCAATAATATATGACTTTGTCATTTATTCGATAATAAAAATATTACACCAATAAAACAATATTACACATAATAATACAATGAGATAATGTTTCGTGTAATATATCTGTCAGGCATAGGAAAAGCATATATAAATAGAAAATATGACAGGCTGTCCAGTGTGTTGATATTGGTATGACATTGCTGACACATTTTTTGTACGAATGTACCTCTTCCTCTGATATCACTGAAGCAGTGCACATGTGGCAAATTGGTTTTATTGTTGCATCAATGCTATGGTGCCATTAGATATTCTAAATTGATCGCTTTGATAAAATATGAAAACAAAATCAACACGCAACGGTGGCATTCAAAGAGGAAGTCCGCTACTTGAAAAATCGTTGTTCTTTGTTGTTGTTTGTCTGTTCGTTTGTTTTTAGGGGTTATTTTTGCTGTTATAACACTACTTTTTTCTTTATGTTTACTTATCATTTTTTTCTTATAAGGGTTGGTTGAAATTTGACCAATATATTATATTTTATTAATTTGATATTCCATTCATAGTGTTTGTTTAAGTTATCGTGCGATTCAATGTGTAAAGTGCAAGTTATCTTCATTTTTGCAGTCTGTTATTTAAAAGTTCTATTAAATATAATTATGATATTTCGGACCTGCTTGCTACACTGATATTATAATGTGAATCTGTTTTTCACCAATGTGTCTCACTTTAAAAAAAGTTATGTTGTTTATATATGAGGTAACTGTAAGAGGAGATAATTTGTAAGGCACGATCACCCGCCTACCTCAAAAACAATTAGTACAACATCTAATAGATAGCAGTTTGTGACATAATAATATCAGCTTTCAATTTGGGGAACAATGTACTTTGAATTTCAAGATACCACGAAAACAAAACAGATGCAACGATTGCAATTTCAAAAACCAGACGACACATACTGATATAATAAAAACGGCGTCACTGTAATCAGAAATTATTGAGGCAGTAAACAGTATTGTCATTCTGAAGCACTATTAAAAAGAGCAATCTTGCGTTAGTGCCAAATTGTCTCAATGATTTGATTTAACATTGATTGTTTCACATATTGTTATCAGTATCATGTTTCATCTCTAAGGCGATGTTGTTTATTGCTAAGCGTTGTTTAGTGACCAGTTAAAATAGAATAACTTCCTTGGCAAAAGCATTACATTAATAATAATAATAACGTATGTTTGATAACAGAGAAACAGCCTAGCGTTACTTTGCCATTTCTCTAGCAATTTTCGAGTGTTTTTATTGTGATTTTTTTTCAACTTCAGACGTGTACTTTTATTTTGTTTAGTTTTTCTCAAGCAAATCAGCGGAGTGCATTTATCTTATATGTAGTTTTTAAAGATAATAATATAAATATATATGTATAAAGATAGTTTTTAATTGTATATTGATAATGGTTTGTTAAAGCAAACAAAGTTAGTGAAAAAAAAAGTTTCATAAAACAAAATGCCTGTTCACTATAATTATACTTATACACATTGAAATTGGTGTTAAAACACATCGACGAGTACTTTTCAATCACATATTGATTTAATATTCGATCCAATCAAAATTCCAAAAATCGGACAATTATTTATTATCATGCATAGAAACCACAGCATTTTGGACTGCATCTATTTTTCTTAAAACGTAATGTTCTAACTAAAGATATACTGATTCAATGTGTAACTTTAATAGTTTGTAGGGCGGTTAGTATACAGTAGTCTAAATGATTATGTATTTTAGCCAGTTGTGTGTGTTTTTGAGGTTTTTTTACATACTCGCCACCTGTTGTGCATATGGGCAAGTCTTCCAGAAGAGTGTTAGTCATTTTAGATTTTGGTTTGGAGGATAGTGCAAGATACAGATAAAGAAAGATGCACCAATCTTGAAGTGTTAAAGCACTTATACAAGGGACCTCGATTTAAAGCCTCATCCGAACGACTGATTAGTCCTTTTAGTTGTCCAGTCCAGGAATTGAACTGACAATGTCGAGATAAACAAGCATAATTCAATTTAATAAATAACCTATATATTCCTTATATTTCGTAAATAACAGGAAATCAGATTTTACATGGGTAAATTGTATAAAGTCACAGCATCACGACTGTTGTGGATTATTAATGGATATTAAATAACATTTTCTGCAGCTAAGTAGAATTTTATGTTGCTTCTAAAAGACTGGAATAAAACACGTCTAGCATGTGAACCGATCGCACGTTTTTTAACATTAATTTGTGATGTTGCATAATATTGATCACCGGATATGTGTAAATTTTCGAACTTGTATATTCATAAGCAGAGGAATTGGTGAAAATACTGCAAAATACAGTAAAAACTTAAAATACGTATGTAATGATTTTTGTAACGTGAACACAAAGTTCATAGCGTTAGACTAATAATTCAAATTTTTAGTCATTGTCTTCATCGTTTTATAACATGGATATGTTTTAAGCACGGTATGGTAAGTGTTATATTTGATTAGCTCATTAACTTACCAATCTATTTTACTTATAAATGCATGACTCAAATACAAAATACTTTTTGTATTTTATTTACATTGATATAAGCAACATAGATTGTAAATTAAAACTCTTTTATTATTTGAGACATTCATATTTGATGAAATAACCTTTCAATCTAGATGAAAGTATACGCATATTTACGGAAATGCTTTCAATGCTTGAAACAATGACAGAAAGAAAATCATGATGTCAGAAAAAGAAACATTAATCTGCTCTTTATGTTTTCACACTTGATTACGTTGAACTGTTTTAGTTAATTTGCCAACAATATTTTACTAATCATTATTTCAGTGTATTTTCGCAAAACTTGGCCTGTTTTTTTTTTTCTCATTCAATCTGATATGATGTATCATTTTAATAACTATATTTGCAAGTTATATTTGTACCAGCCAGACCTTTCATTGATTTTGTTGTTACTGTAATTAACTGCATTAAAAATATCAGCGTCATTAAGCGCGTCATACAGTGCTGTCTCTGTCTTATGAAGCAGATATGCCACATCAAAACTTTATAATAACATTAAATAAGCATTGTTAAAAAAAATTAATAAATTCTTTTACGTGCCTTTTTTCATTCTGCTTTTATGTCTAATGGAAACTATGTTTTGAATGGATATTGTTTATATTCACATGTAATATCTGTGGGTGAGAGAAACCCAATGTGATTGGATGTGGAATCTTTGTTTGTCCAAGCGAACTATCATATATATCAACTGAATCAAATAAAGATAAATATCATCTAAATATATTGTTATAAACTTGAACTAACTTAAGTCAACTTACCTTAAACATAAGATATTCTTGAAAAATTATTTGCTCTTTTTTTTCACAACTTATTTTTCAATATTTGAACTGAATGCAAAGTCCTGCAGTGGGCAATAATTTTCTGTAACTGCTATTGTGTATTACTATACTTTATTGCATTGCTTTGTTACTCCACCTTCCAAATATAAGTCATTCCATTATTTGGACTTGGTATGAAATAGAGCAGAAACAAACTAAGAACATTCTCAAAATAATTCTAACAGAATCATTACTTTTAAACTCAAACTGCTTTTAATCGCGAACATTGAACATATGTAATTACTCTTAATTACAATAAATCACGAGCTCACGAGTTTGTTCAATATTCAGGTATATGGTACATGTAAGATTTCTTGTTTCTCGTACTTTATGCCTCCATTTTTGAATAATGAACCAAATGATATATTTTCGTAGTAAAGAAATGATCAGCGGGAGTTTAACATCGATTTATTGAGAAATAACACGTGTTGGGTTTTTTTTTATTATTTTCATTTCGATTCGTAATGTTATGATATTAACAAACGTGTAATAAAGCAGTTATATTAAAAACCATTATTAAATAGTGGTGGCATGGCCGACGAGTCTGCAATTGCCATGTTGTGATAAATGCTTCCAAGGGTTCACTTTGTTTCCAGTTTTTTATTAACACAATGTACAAGAAAGTTAACAATTGATGGCTGCATGAGTTCAAACGCCGTCAGGAGTACATTATTGTTTCCTTGGGCAAGAATTTTTACACTAATTGTTTTGTACTGATTGGTTCCAAAGTGTTTCAATGTGCTTATTGCTTCCAACACAACCTTAAACAAATATTGTACAATTCTTTTATATCAGTGTCTGTACTTAAACATTTCTAGATCACACCAGTTCATTTCAAAACTTGGGCTTCTCTTTTCTATAACCAATTTTCCTGATCTGATTACGTTGTGCGGAAATGAATACCCTAGATTTAATAGCGAATCGCAGATCGCTAATATGTTAAAATTGATATTTATAAAGATAAATGTTACGTTCCTCACAACTAAAATTGAATTCCAAACAAGATTAATTATCCATGACCTTATCAGTTACTCTCGATTACCGCTACTCCCCGAATCATAACATATCTTAATATTCATCTTGACAAAGGTCTTCTGACCTAATCAAAATCACTTCTTCAAAGAAATATCAATGCATTATTGCCATCAAAGGATAATCACTTTTATTGATAATGCAGTTGATTACATTTTATACTGAATACAACCAGTGTTATGAAAGGATTACGAATATATTAGGAAAAGCGATAATCAGTCAATTGGTAAATTATCAGATGTTTCTGTCTTGCTTCAGATGTAATTGCGACATAAAGCCATTGCTTTAGAGTGTCATTGCTGTAGGATTTCATTGTTATAGAAAGCCATTTCTTTAGAAAGTCTTTTCAGTAGGATTTCAATGTTATAGAAATCCAGTGCTTTAGAAAGTCATTTCTGTAGGATTTAATTGCTAAAGAAAGCCAGTGCTTTGAAATTAGTAAGTCATTTCTGTAGGATTCCATTGACATAAAAAAACCATTGCTCAAGAAAGTCATTGCTAAGGGATTCTTATGTAGATGTGAATACATATTCAGTTTTGTTATCCAAATTGTTAGAACAATTATTAAAGCAAGTCATCTTATTTGCAGATCTATATGTCTTATTCGGATGCAAATACATGTATATTGTAAACGTTTTATGTATAATATGAATTAATTTTGTTACCTGTTGTTTTTGATATGATGTGTTTTAATGGTCTATATTTTTTTTATTCTTACATAGTGTATGTATTTCTAAGATCTCTTATGGAATAGAAAGGGTGTTTGATTTTATTTATATAATTATTGTAGGTATTTATTTGCTAAGTTATGCCAAATTTAATAGCAAATATGATACCAGATATTTCCAAAGTTTATTAAAGAAGAAACTGTACGGTAATTTATATTTTGTAAGATCAACCAATATCCTTTTAAGACAATGATGGCAAACTTTGAAAACAGCCCCTTATTGTGATAAATTTAAACGATATTTTGAATAAGGCTATATAGGGAAATGGTCAAATAAGTGTTTAAAGTAGGTGGGTTAGGGCAACCTTTTTATACGTATTCAAAACAACTTGTTTAGAATCAATCATTTTGCTCGTGTAATTTATTACCTGAATGTTATTATTTGTTTCGTAAAAATGAGCAATAGGAAACCTTTTTTCATAATGATGATAGTACAGAATATTTAGAATTTCTTAATTTCTGAAAAAGCCTTTCTAATAGCAAAGTTTTAGTTCAGAAAAATATCACTAACTCATGAACTCATAAATCTTATTTAAATTTTGCATGCAGGTGACCTTAAAGGCATATAGCTGTCATATATATATTGTCAATTTTGCAGTTCCTTATAGTGCCCATTAGCAGTGGTCTACCTTAATTTGCAGTTAGTAATGGAGCAAAATATACACAAGAACGGAAACTCTGGCGTAAGGCATACATTTTATAGAGCAAAATGGTATTTGTAAATCAAATAACAAGAACATATCGATCAAATAAATTTCTTTTTGTCTCATATATCATTATCTGCTATCTTTCACGCATATTGTAGTTAAATGATAAACATTAACTGTCAAATATTCATAACCACTTATTATTCAAATTCATCAATTTAGAATACAAAAACAAAATAACAGAAATGAGATATGGGCAAAGTAAATTTGGTGGACTACGAATCAGTACGGACTAGTACGGTTTCTGTACGCAATTGGAAGGAGAAAATATATTATGTTGAGTGTCTATCTTTACAAGTCGTTAGCATAAAGCTAAGCAATAAATTGAATGTCTGAGCAGATATAATGCCAACCACAAACGTATTTCTAGAAACTAAACAAAAGCTTTAAAAATAATATCATAACCCATTCATGTGAATATAATTGAAAAAATCAAAACAAAAACCCCTAAATTTTGAAAACTATTATGGAAGCATCAACTTCATTTGAAGCAATTTATATGGTATCCAAACTAGAAAAGTTGATTCAAATGTCAGTATGTTGGTAGTGATATTGATGATGTTATTACACAACATCTTATAGAAGTAACATCACTACTTCATAGTCGTCCGTACAGTATACTATTTACACCAAATTAAGTGGCAGCAGAGATATATGTCCAGGAAATTGCACCAGACAACGTTATTAATTATCGCCAGTCAGAAGGATGAAGAACACTTGCAAAGTGTTATTTCTAGGTGCGGGCTTTCCATCGATTTAGGAAGAGTATATTTTATATTCAAGGTTATGATAATTGATCTCGTATGAGGACGACATATTTTATCAAAATTTTTAATCAAATCAGTTTTCATTTGTCAAACCGTTTTTATTACACTTTTGAGCGTTTGAAGTTTCATTTACTTAAAAAATATTAATAATTTGCAATTGCATATAAACAATACCTGATGAACTTCCCTTTTTATGATTTCTAAACAATAACGTTTATATGTCGTTTCCATTTATATTATGATCTGTAATCAAAAGAGTTTTACAGAGGATACGGTGACATTTAACGCACATTAATATTGCTCCTTAACAGAATGAAATAGTCTGAAGTCAAACAAAATATTGTGCTGCTGTAATAAGTTAGATTTTAACCGTTGATTAAAGGTTGTGTGTATACCCAATTCGCTCGTTAGGAAATATACAATCATTTTTTCATTCATTCAGGTATTTTCTTTAAAATTCAATTGAGCATGTTTATGAACGGTAATGGAAATTGCACGTTACCGCACACGCCCCTATCATCGGCTTACACAGAATATTACACACCAGTATGTATGCGCCTATGGCGTGTCTACGATTACAAAAACAAGTCACTTTATTTCAATTAAAATGAAAATAAGCATACTATAAGTATTCAAATTAAAGATTTCAGCGGTTACAATATCGCCGTAAAGAGCAAGTTGGCAAATAATTTTGATATACCTAAACGTTTCATAATTTAGGCGTGACGGTACTCGTAACTATAGAAACAAATTGGGAATAGAGATGTTCTCTGAATTATTTAGTTAAATAACTTTATATAGCGTTCACACATTATGTACTGATTTTATAGATAAGTTTAGTCGATTGCGTTAGTAGTTTTATATAGACTATATAACATAACGTAAATAAACGGTTTTTCCGGCAGAATTGGTATAGTATTGAACACGTTAATGGGATATTATGTCTTAGAAAAACATGTTTTTATTTTTACTTCTTTAGAAATGTCAAACATGTGTTTAGTAATGTTTACATAATGGATTAAGAGCAAGTTTTTAACAACAGTTATATTACTGTAAAATTAACGCTGAACATGCAGTAATGTGTTGAAAAGGTAGCAAAGTGCAAGTAATGTAATATTTTTACTTCCATTCATAATACTAATTCACTATAATTATAGCAATTGCCATTAATACAAATTCAGCCATAGATAGTTAACGCACATGTATATGACAAAGGGGCAGTTTTTGAAACTGTATCAAGACACCTAATATATGGATGAATGAGATATAAAAAAAAATGAGCCGTGTATTAATGTTATCATTCACTTTACATTTACCTTTCGATTTGTAGCAAGTGGTGGCGGTGAGAACTTATTCCCAAAATGTATTTTTTCCATATAATTTTTGTTTTTTAAAAGCTTGTATTGTTCCTAAACGCATTATCCAACGTAATTTATGCGATAATTGTCACAATATATGATGAATAATTTTACCATCAATTCAAGCAGACCCCTGTAGCTTTATTCTTACTATGGTATTAAACGGGATGAAACCAAATGTGTCGATAGTATGAGTGAATCTGTTCGTAACCAGTTCATATTATGAGTATTTTTAATTTATATGACAAGGTACATGTGGTAAATAATTACACCACTTGTTCCTGCTAATAACGTAAGCATAACATACATGTTAAATTGAGCATCTGACCTCAGAATTATTCAGATAAATCGTTTCATTTCATCTCCCTATTAAACATTCTCGAAAAGTCTGGTTTGGTATTTTGGAATTTTATGCCCCCACAGAGTGGGAGCATATAGCGTTGCACTTGTCCGTCCGGTTGTCCGTCCGTCCGTCTGACCTTACGTCCGTCCGTCTGTCCGTACGTCCCGAAATCTTGTGAAAGCAACTCCTCTTAAATCGGATGGCAGATTTTGCTTAAACTTCCAGGGATAAACAACCTTAATGTGTAGGTGGTAGTCAAGGAAGGAATTTTTGCTGCGACCAAATTTAACAGAATTATGACCCTTTGTTGATTTTTTCACTATATACTATGTAGAAATTTTGTGAACGCAACTCCTCTTAAACCGGATGGCAGATTTTGCTTAAACTTCCAGAGATGAACAACCTTAATGTGTAGATGGAAGTAAAGGAAGGAATTTTTGCTGCAACCAAATTTAACAGAATTATGGCCCTTTGTTGATTTTTTCACTATATACTATGTATAATTTTGTGAACGCAACTCCTCTTAAACCGGATTGCAGATTTTGCTTAAACTTTCAGGGATGAACAACCTTAATGTGTAGATGGTAGTAAAGGAAGGAATTTTGCTGCGACCTAATTTAACAGAATTATGGCCCTTTGTTGATTTTTTCACTATATACTATGTAGAAATTTTGTGAACGCAACTCGTCTTAAACCGGATGCCAGATTTTGCTTAAACTTACAGGGATGAACAACCTTAATGTGTAGATGGTAGTCAAGGAAGGAATTTTTGCTGCGACCAAATTTAACTGAAATATGGCCCTTTGTTGATTTATAGTTTTCAATTTGTGGCACATGTAGTCCAAAAAATATTTGACCTAAAGTCATTAGATTGACAGAACAGTGGCGTGTGGGGGTATCCGTGTCCTATGGACACATTTCTAGTTCATATACTTTGGTTCGTTTTCCTGGCTCTAGATTATTACTTACAAAAATGTTTTTGCAGTTAAAACATCCATCCACAATATCAATTTTAAACATTCATGTATATTGATTTAAGAGGCATAAACAAATAGATTTATAAAATACATTTATAGCTTGAACAATCACAGATATTCGCGGCGGGTATTTGACCGAGTTATATCATAAATTATTTCCTCGTAGACAAGTCACTACACATTACTCACATCAACTGACGTGTCGAGAATATATATCACTGTCTATTTAATGATTTATTAAGAACGAGAATATCTTGCTATTTTGGGAGGATACACATAATAATTATATAAAACAGTAGACATACAATCAGCTGACATGATATCATCAACAAATATCTATTGCAGCAGCATGATTACACAATTTTGTTTTGAATTGACCTCAATGATTTTTAATGAAATTTTATTGTTTTTTTTTTTGTTGTTGTTTTTTATGAATTTTGAAGCTACGCCTTTAAATGAATGCGTAACAACAGCAAAGGTAGGAAGATCTTTGAAGAATTCAAATTGAATTTCTGATGCCCATACAAAAAAGTTTGGTTTTTTGGGGTTTTTTTTGGATTATTTTTGTTGTTTTCTGAAAAGATATGATCCATGACAAAACCAACATAGTGGGTTTGCGACCAGTATGGATCCAGACCAGCCTGCGCATCCGTGCAGTCTGATCAGGATCCAAGCTGTTCGCTATATGTTTTTTCGTGACGCGGCTTATATATAATGTTTGATATATGCCTTGATTATAAAATAAACGTAAAGTTTATAATTAAAAATATTACGTTTCAATGCCAGAATTGTTTGGAGGGGTTATAGTTTTTTTTTAAAGTTTATTGGCAACACAGCACTGAACAATGTCTTTGGACATTTATGCATCTACATTTATAGAAAGGCATGTAAAATCAATATAAATCTATATTTTCATTTTGAAAGTATACAATCAAATAAATATGCAAAGATATATAGTCAATTTTAAACTTCAACGATATACATTTATAAGTTAAGAAGCTGTTAGAAATTGGAAACAATTGTTTCTACATTTCATCGAGTCATGTATAAATTTCATTTAAGTTTAATGTTACTTTCTGTTGACATAAAGTGCTTAGATTTATGCACATCTGACCTAAGTATTGTCTTCTCGAAATAGTAAGTACTTAAAAGTACAGTGTTGAAGTAATCGGTTGTAAACCAATTATACTTGCAAATGTTTCCAGAAATAACTCCAAGCAATCAATACATAAATGTTTTGATACATAAATGTTTTGAGGTAGCAAAGATATATTTAGAAATATCATAATATATCTTTGCAAATTATTTGCAAGCTGTAACACAACAATATTCAACCATAGAATAATTGTAAACATTTCAGCAGTGCAAGCTGTTGCGGATATGGAACCGCATTGGAATGTTCAACAATTAATTACTCTTAACATAGAAATATATTTTGCCGTTCGTATAAGTATTTATAGACGAACATCTGTTCACATATAATAAAACAATTACAGGTGTAATTTGATGCAGACCATATATACCAACAAGCACAATCAATGTACTTCTTTTTAATTTGAAACACTAGAAACTAATTGTTACTGATATTTAAATGTATACGACAACAACCCTATTTATACTATTCATTGTTTAAATGTTAACAATCCTGATAGGTAATAATCAAACATTCTGCAATAAAATTACAAGTGGTAGGCCGCCTCTGATCGAATATATCATTAAGAGTATTTGTTAAAGTTAAAAATATAATTTAAAAGCAAACAACAGTGAAGTCTTAAATCTAAAATAAAAACAATATTGCCAATCCCTTCGTTCAAATGCGTATATTGCTTGTTGATGTGATTTGTGTTGACTGAAACATTCTTTTTTCAATTATTCTTGTCAATAGAAAACAGTTTAATCTCAAATTCATTCGTGTCTCAAGAAATTAAATCCTTGTCTCGTTTGTCTAAATCGTAGGACATCTCTAAGATTTCCCAATGGATCTGAAATTGAAAACATTAAAACTAAGATATTGATAAATCTATCCCTTATATCCTCGAGATTATTTGCAAATGTTATCATAAACAAATATCACGTGATCATCTACCCTGTATATACAAATACAAAGTCTTTATTTATATGATATGAATTGAAATAGTATATACATTCTTTATAACTTGTATTCACCTCGGTATCAACAAAATTAATATATAACGAATTCTTTAGAATATTCAGAATTATCTAGAAAATGAGTTACACATATATTCTGGTTTGGTTTGGTTTTACGGTACATTAATACAATTTAGGTCCCGCGGCGCTGCAATAGAAAAAAATGATTTTGGCTTATCTTGAATGTTACAAACTTGAAACAACAACAGGGCCAAAAATATGATAAACAGGATCAACGAGGAAAGGCGGCGTTCAAAGAACGCAACCCAAAACCACCTCACCTGCTGGAGCTAGGAAATGCATAGATTCCAGGAATTCGAACCCATTTAGTCGCCTCTCACGATCACGCACAGATACATGATGGCTGCAATTTTGATGCCTTAACCCTTGAAAGCCACCAGTCAGCCACTGGGAGAAAAATATTTTGTAGAAAGTTAATTACAACGGGTAACATTTCGTCTAAAAATAATTCACGATAAAATACGCGAAGCAATGCATTTTTTATATTTGGCTTCCTATTTGAGGTTGCCATACCGAAATATTTGTTTGAAATGATGTTTTATTCATTTTATTCATAGGTATTTAATTGAATATCAATAACATGTGTATTAAACACAACAATTAGTCGATTATAATTTGAATAAAATTGACGGCATGTCCTTCAACGTGAAATTGGATATTGTTCATATTTATCATTTTTAATTTCATAAACTGCTTTGCTGAAATGATTTATACCCTATATGATCATTGTTATTTCTATAACGTTTCTACGGAATATCAATTAATAATAAACGGGGACAGTCATTTTCATATTTGGGCAGTTTATATATATAAATAATTGGTCAACCACCTTAATGAACGAATGTCAATCACTTGAAAATATTTAGAACAATTGGTTCATTTTGATAGCGAAAAATGCGAATAATATCTAGTAAAGTATTCGGGTAACATTTCAGCGATTTGTGTTATAAACAGAATGATTTCTGACAGACGTTATTCACTAGTATTGACATGTAAATGTTATCAATAAGTTCTCCTTACGTAAGGTAATTTACGATATAACGATAATTTACTGGCAACGTGTTTGAAGCAACGGGATTGCGACTGTCGTAAGTATGTATGTGAATAGGAAGAAAATATCATTTTAAAAAGAAATTCTTTTTTTTCTTCTATAAGAAAATAAAAAAGTAATGCAAAATTCCTCGAATATATGGAATAACTCTGATAAATTCTTTTATATTGAAAAATAGATGAATTTAATCATATATCTCGTTCACTGTTTTATAACATGGATTTAATGTGAGCTAGACATGGTATGTATTTTATTTTATCTATAAAATAAATTTATATGCGAATTTTTATGTCTACGAACATGTTATAGATAATACAGAATAAATATATTGATCTTTTGTTTAAGAGAAGATAGGAAACATTCAAATTCCACTAAAATTTGATACTCGTTTGTTGATATACTCGAACCTTAATAACATATTATTGACACCATGACAGAGGTTGATATGATGAAATGGTTTCATTTCTCGAAATATCAAATGAATATTTGTCAGCATTGATCCTTCATCGACAAAGAACATTGTTTATCTTATTTGATATATGCATGTGTCTTTTGAATCTTTTTTTCTTAGCATATAAATTATTTAAGTCATTTCACATATATTTCCTTACCGTTTTGAGTCGGCTTTGCAGATTTACTTAAAATCTGTTATTGTTACGATGGAAATAACTTCAATGTTATTTCTAATTTTACATTTAACCACATATTAGTGAGCCGATTTAAAGTGACATTAAACTCATATTTTCAAAGTCAAGTAGAGCTAAATTGACTTTATATTTCAACAGATTGACTGACAAAATGGTGTTTAACCAACAGTTGATATTGGAAAATGTTAAGGGTAAAATTATAAATCTGCCTAAATAATAAAAAGACTGCCCAACTCTTTTTATAAACTAATCGTTAGAGGTAATATCTAATGCATATTTACAAAAAAATTCATTTGGTTATGTAAGTTATTTATTGTTTATGTGAACTTTATTATAAAATTAAAGGAAATAATGACAAAATGAAAACTTATTTTGATCTTCACCCGTTCACTCACTATATACCCTTTGATGGGCATTATGTAACTTTAATAGGCTAAGTATAATAGTAATAAAGTAACTATTTATAGTCAAATATTTGCTTCCTGCGTTTTGCATCATTATGATATAACACACTAGTACTGGTATTTCTCTGTTTTTTAATTGTGTATTCAGAGAAATGTCCTTTCCAACATGACGTATTAGGAAAATGTGTTTTCACTCTACATTATTAACGCCATGTGATTTTTAATTCGTTGGAATTGATAACAGTGACGATAAATGCTCTATGTCTTGCAAACGAAATGGAATTTTAGACGAGGTTAATTGTCCTTTACCTTATCAGTCACTCTTGATTAATGCACCTCTCTGAGAATCTTATATCTTAACATTCATCGTGACAAAGGCCTATTGACCTGATCAGCATCACTTCTTCAAACGATCGATCCATTTATACAATCAAATGGAAATCACTTGCATGTAATGCACTTGATTACTTTCTTTTCAGAAAAGAAACCAACTGATCTAAAATGAATAAAGCTGCATTAAGGACATCAATATTCAGTCGATGTTTATAAATGTAATTATGAGACGGTTCTGTCTAGCTTTCATATGTTTTGTATTTTTATCTTTCTGAACTAAGACGTTATTGTAAATTGTAAGAGCTCTAGACAAGACTTCTTTTATTTGTCAGGTTGTATACTATGCCATGACCTGTTTTTGTTTGGGGTCCTCCTGGGCTCCTTGCCACTGGCTCTTAATGCTGGATCGTGTGGAGGTTGCGTTCATTGAACGCCGTCTTTCCTTATTGATGTTGTTTATCATATCTTACACGTTGTAGTTTCACCAACCTCCATTATTGTTGCAAAATGGAAGATATTTGTCCTTTATTATGTGTGAATTGTATCAATTCATAAAACTAATTCATTTATTCATATCTTTAATCTTATTTTCATATAACAATGGACATTTTAATAGAGAATCATATCTGGATAATGTCATAAAATTAATTTTATATGTTCATATAGCAAATACGATTCCAATAATGGATTAGGGCATATCTGTAAACAGACAATGACAGTTTGCTTTCAAACAATAGACTTGAGAAGACAATATCGATCTGACAAATTTCTAATTCTTTTATCGTGCATTTCTCATGCATTTGTTTTGTATTTTGCAAATAATCTTATCAGATTAGAAGGATCTGTCAAGTGTTTAACACCATATTTTACTTTATTTTCTTAAAATTGAGATAACACAATAAATTAGTCAAAAAGATGAAACATAGGCTTGAAAACATCTGCGAATGTTTTCAAATTCCAATGACCCCATTTTCGTCTATGATTAAGTCGGTGCTGGGAGCGTGGACGGTAACTTTCCAGTATCATACATGAACAGCCTCAGTCAAACCGAGCTTGCAACATATTCAATTATGCGGTGTTTGGCTTTCTTTTGGGATTCTGTTTTTCTATTTTTGGTTATAATCAGCACGACAGATATGTTATACATGTACCGGACATTTCTTATATTTGAAACTAGTATGGTTTGCTCAAAAATATATGCTAATGCCAAACAATCGTTTAAAAGTGAATTGACCCATGTATTTGAACGTACTTATTTTTTTTTAATAATTATGCAGTGTTTCATATCCCGCAGGACATCAAACAACGAAAAGTAGAATGCATGAATGTCGTTTGTAAGTGTTCTACATTATTTACATTGTATATACATATAGCAAATAATAAAGTTTTTTTTCGTATATATATATATATTCATACTGAAGAATAAACAACTCTTATAACTGGTTTCTTCAAGACGTGTTTTATAAGAACATCTTAATGATTTTTTTTATCAATTTTGAAGAAAGACTGATGAAAAGTGTGCAACTTTTGAACCAATCCACTTTTATTCGCAAATCAGTCCTAAATACCACGTGATTCCTCGCTACAAAGAGTAATTAAAAGAACTATTGGATACAAAAATTCATTTACAATGGTATAGTGACTGATTTGTACCATGTCGTATTTTAGCTTCGCGGGTCACCAGGCGAAAACACAAAAATACGCTATTGTGACGACACGAGGGTACATCAAAGTTTTGACTTTGTCGTATTTTCATGTTTTCTTCTGGCGCTTCGCTGAGCGAAAATATCATGGCACAAATCAGACACTATACAATACTGAGCAATCTAGAAGAGAATATTCAAATTCAAGTTGTTGTTTCTGGTATTAATGGTGATTCAGCATGCAATCTTATAGAAATAATGTCACGCCGTTAATGTATTATCACTCTTGCAATAGTATTGTCTTCTTTTACATCGTTTTAAGTGGTTTCAGAGATATCTGTCCAGGAAATTTCATCAGACACAGATTGTTATTATGGACTATCACGACATTGTGCAGATATTCTTCAAAATGTTTTATAGGAGCGGTTTGCATTGAATGTACATGTATAGTTTATATACACACAGTCTTCATAACTGTTCATCTGTAATTTGCGAGAAAATATCTGATAGTTCTGCAGGTTATTTGAAGTTCAACACATCAAAGCTTTCCTATAAGTAAACGGCTGAACTAGTGTTTTGAAAATTGTACGCTTAACAAAAACAAAAAGATAAAAAATACACAAAAAAGTATAAAAACTCTTCTAATCACTCGCATTAGATATAAAAATATCTAGACAGGCATTTTCAATAATATTCTTAACTGAACCTCGTAGTTGTCATCTAATCGACTAGATTTAATATGAAACAAATACAATACATGAGTACAGCTGTTAAGATACTATTTCGATGTTAAACAAACACATTATTTGAAACAGAATAAAAGTGTTTTATTTTATTTTTTGAAATGTTGATATAAAATGATTCTATATAAAGACGTTAATGTAAAATGTTATATCAGTGGCGACATGGTTGAGTGATTAACGCGTCAGACTAGTTATCTAATGATCGCTATCTGCATTGGTTCAAACCCCGTCGAAGCAAGTCGCTGTTTCCTTGAGCAAGAAACTTTACACTCATTGCTCAGTACTGGTTGGTTCTAGGAACGGATTCGAAATTGTGTCTATAAGCTTATAGCTTCCTACACAATCGAACTAAAATAAATTCTGTATAAACCAATGTGAAATGTTTCAGTACGGTATATTGGATTGGTTGCCTATTTTTGATCAATAATAATATTTTATGATAAATGGAAGAAGTAATCTCTAACAATTTACTTAAATATTTATACGTATTTGTAGCTTGAACAGTAAAATATTTGATAAGAAAAACATCTCTTATGATGAAGTTTATTAATATCAACGTATACCATACTTTTGTTAAAAACTAGTCATATAATTTCATTAAAATCCTAATGTTCAGTCATTTAAGATGTAACAGTATACGTTACCATGGAAACAGATGGATCTTTTTTCCCTGAATTATCCAATTTATAGAGTTTAAACATATTGTTTCAAATAGAGTAGTCTATATTTTTCCCCGATTCCAAGACACTTTATAACTTATTATGAAATTAAATAAAATGCCCGATACAAAATCAGTATTTTACGTGTGTCAATTGCTTGTGCTTTACGACATATATAGACTGTCTGATGCTCTTTGAAGCTAAATGTTGAATCATGAAAAAAGTTTCGGCACGTTTCATATAACTGCATATCAATTGCTCGCTTTTAATGATTTAATGAATATACTGTAACGTGTTTCATAGGGACCACACAATAGTTAAATCTTTTAATGTTAGTTCATTGTAAGATACTGTACTTAAGCTTAAATACAAAAACTGCAAACACTTTTCTATTCATATTGTGTTTATTATATAAATGTGTCGATATTAAGTCGGAAATATTGTGATAATTATAATATTAAATTTAAATACTTTTAAGGCATATTTGCTTTTATAGCTAAAATCTGGTTAACCTATTGTTTCAATAGTAAGTTCAATAATTGATAACACAGCTTAACATAAATTAATCAACTGGGTCCACTCCTATTGAGCTTAACTTTTAATCAGTGTTACTGGATACAACGTTCAAACATAATTATATTCTTGATATAAAGAAGAATAACAGGATCATTTTGCTTTTAGTTTCATACTTATTGAAACATGTTTTTATACCAGGAACGTTACATTGAATCTTGTTAACTTTTATGGATTTTTTTATCCGTGAACTGTTTGCTCTTGGTTTCATACTTATTGAAACAATATTTGTAATTGAATATGGTTAATAATCCGTCCGTTTTTATCAAATGAAGCTTTTGTAATGAGATGTAACTATGAAGTTAAGGGGGCTTTTATCATTAACTTATTTGACTTATTCATTATTTTTAATTAATAATTGTTCTACATAACAAAATGTCTAAACAAATATTTTTTTAAATAAATGTTTTTGTATAAATATACATGTACTGTATAATGACTGCAAATAATTGTTAATCTGGTAACATGTGAGTGACTGACATTGAACCGAACATTTGATTTTATGCATGAATGATGGTGTTTTGGAAAATGTCACTCTGTAAATAACGTAATTGTATACTTTTATGAAAGAAGATGAAATTAATTTGTTTCAAAACAGGCACATACCAAGCTTGTTCGTTTACTTCTTAGAATAATGTTTTTGTTTTGGAAATTTTATTGTTAACCTTACAAAATTAATGTTTCGCATTTGTTATGTTCGTTATTATAACTGATCAAAAAAGACAAAATATGTCTTTGCAAAATTTGAGAAAACGTCTTCAGTTTTTAAGGAACAAAAAATCCGTACATTTAGGTTCTAGTTATGTCAAAAGCAATAAAAATTTTAAAAACTATTTCAGCATCTTTTCAATAGGGCACAAACTTTACATTCATTTGGGAAATTCCGGATATTTCAGAACTATCTAATGAAAGCAATTTAATGTTCTTGCAATATAAAACCCGCATAATAAAAGCCCACATGTTCCTTAATAAAATCCATACCACAAACTTCCTTGTTCTTAACTGTGCTTTGCTGACATGACAAAATCATCATGACTGTTCTATTTATCTCTCAAAGTACCCGCACGTGATATAATAAAGTAAAACCATAAATCTATTTACTGTTGAAATATTAATTAATAAATTTAAAACATTATTAAGTAGAATGCGATTTGTTTTATTCAAATTTCAAAAATAGTTCTTTAATTTGTTTTACAAGTTAGAATAAAGACATTTTTTGTGGATAAAACAATTTGTAAGTATAAGTAGTTTTAAACTATGTAAACAATAAAATTTTAAAATCTAGAGAAGTGGTGATTCCTCGGAAGCAATAAAAACAGCAATATCATTAGAATATGAAAATTGCAAACTCCGCTTTCTTTTATTTTTTGTCATTATTCATAAAAACAACTTGGCATCTTCTAACCAAACAAAAGTTATTTAAGTAATTAAAGACGGATCTTCAAAATACCTAGTACATATAACCTTCAAATTAATAAATATAATAAGAATTATTTGAGCAAAAAATTGTACAATATTGGCTCTTTCATTGTTTATGGTTAAGTTGATATACTAAGTATTAAAAAGATGTATAAAACAAATTCAGAAAAGTAAATTTATGGAACACGCATACTAACGATGAAGAAATTAGATAAAAGATTCCAGAAAAATTCTGGCGTTTGTATTATAAATAAAGTCTTATCTACAAGTTGTCATTCACGCGATCAGACGTTTTAGAATTATAAATCGGACATTATTTCGAGAATGCAAAATGTTTTATGAAACAATGGAAATGAAATGGATAATTAAGTCATGTAATAAAATGTAATGGTCTGGAAATGCTTAAGTATGCCACATGTCAAAAAAAGAGTATCAATATTATATCAAACATAATAATTTCCAGGAGGGCAATATTTTCCACATTGAATGGAATAAAATGAGATTTAAAAGATGTGTGCAAAAATCTAGAAATGTGTTACGGTCCATTTGTTCGGGAAACAATCAAAGTTTTCAAAGACTATAAGTTAAAATAATTTATTTTTCGTTTATGATCAATATATTTTAATCATTAAAGTCAAGTCAAATATTTTATTGGCAAAAACAAATACATTTTCATTGCCAAGCTACGCGGCGGATATAACATTACTACGTAACGTAAGAAATATATAGTAAACAGTTTACAAACGACTACAAAAAATATCAAAATGACATTATGCTTCACATATTTATATATGTAAGATAATTAATTAATTAATTTTTAGTAGTAAGAAGGTTATGAGTAGCATTCATATATTTTAAGTTCTTAGTCGCGATTAGCACTGTCATTTTTTATTAATGTATCAAAAGTATGCACCCATTCATTGTCAATAAGCCAAACATAGTCATTAGCGTATAGCAGCAGTACAACTTATAAATTTTTACGTTTATATACCAGATTCTACAGTTTCATCCTTTATCGCACGTTGGAAATAAGAAATTTTATAATTATGCGGTTTATATTACACTTGCTTAACGACGGTGGTATAAGATAATGATGTTGCCATATGACACTCTATCATTTTTTTTTGTTACAAGGCATTGAAATTAAGGATGAACAAAATCTTTTTAAAGACCAATATTTGTATACATGCTGAATGTTTTTATTTAGCATCCTTTACGTTATTTCTATCAATTCAAAAGTTAAGTATTTAGGTTGTAGTATATTGTTCGTAACGAATATTTGCAAGATTGGATTTTATTATAGATAGGACGTTGAAATAAGCTTACATTTTTCTTTATCATCCGTTAAAAAGGTTCAATGAAATTGATCATTGAAATGTATAAGTTATTAGAACAGACCATTCCGTTTGTCCGTTGGAGACTGACAAAACATAGGAATGTGAAAACTTATGTGTTCTATGGATATATTTGTTTCCTCCTTTACTTTTAAATTGTAACACGCGTTTTGGTCTCGAAAATTTTGCATTTACGCTAAATATGTTGTGCTGCACATACTATCTTGCCTTATGAATTCTGTTGCATTATTTTGCGTCGTTAAATGTGATTACTGTGAACAGAAATGCATGATGCCTTACAAGTGAAAGGCTTTGTCATGTTCGATTAATCATACTTAAAGTTATCAGTTTCTGCAAATGATTACGCTCTTTGAATCTCATCATATTGTAATATCCTTTATGGTAGAGCTTTGCAGAACTGAGCATAATATTTTCTGCAAAGTAATATCAATGCATTATTGGTATCAAAGGATAATGATTTTCTATTAATGTAGTTGATTTCATTTTACATGTATAACCAGCGAGCTGAGATGATGAGGATTGCATAACGGCAAAATATAGTGTAAAAATGTATGAACATATCAGCTGATATTTCTTTATTCAAATTTTCACCATTTCGTCATTATCATTTAATCTAAATTAATGAAAGTTAGTCTAACGCCAAACGATCGGACAATGTGCTCTATAATTTTGACATTTATCATTGCCATTGTGATTTTACACATGTTACATGCATCATTCGCCAAGCGTTCAACACCCCCATTTTATCTAAATTCATCAAATTTTTGACAGAATGGTTTATAAATTAAAGACTTAATGATACGCAGGTCAAGGACAGGCACATGTATCTTTCATGTTACTTTTACGCCAAATGTTCTCTGAAAATATTTTGTTTTTGCGATTAAAAATCATAAATAAATAGTTTGCTTTAAGGTGACATATATGTAAAACATTCAATCCATCGTATTTTTGTATCAAATTGATTTAAATATTTAGCTGTTTGTGTGACAGTTGTATAGCAAGAATTCTAATTGCCAGCGCAAAACTTCTGTTATTATAATAATTATTTGGAATTTGCTTTGGTTTAAACATTTGATTCGCGTAAATATACACCAAAATTGAACTTTTTTAATGATCTTAACGCTTATGTCGACGGCACTCAGTATTTTCCTGAATTCTGTTGTACTTTCCTTTTACGTTTGTTTGCAATATATTCAAAGATGTATAAAAGAGCACGCACTCGAAGTGGTGCACATAACACGCTATATGTAGTTTTATTGAAATAAATACGCAGTAAAACAGATATTAAACATTAAACTCGTTTTTCTAACATTATCTTCTCTTTTTCAAATTTAGTGGTTTCAGGGAAATCTCTCTGGCAAGAAGACAGCTTTAGAAATTGTAAGCTGTCACGGCATACTACATAAAATTAGTTTATTGTGGCGGTTAAAAGTATAATGTTTAGCGTTTCTCAACTATAAATATATGCGTATATGGAAATTTGCACTCTTACTATAATTTATCTATACAGCTCAATTTTTCTTGCATCTCAGACCAGATTATCTACCGTTTACACCGGTGCTAGAAAACTCTGTCTAACACCCCCATGTAAGACATTCGCGTGCTTTAAATGACGTCATTGACGCGCGACTTTTATAAATGAATTGCGTTCTTAGGATTTTTCCGTTATGAATGGAGTTGTATGTTCATACGATACTAAAAGAAAAAAGTGAGTAATGAGAATATGAGTTTTAATAATTTCTGTTCCGAAAAAAAATTGACATGTAATATGCAAGAAAAAGAATCACACACCGGCTGTTGGTACAGACGGGAATATCTAGCTCTCGGGTAACTGTTTAGCGGAAACTCGGCAGAGCCTCGTTACCACTGTAAACAGTTACCTTCGAGCTAGATATTCCGGTCTGTACAGGCAGCCGGTGTAAGATTCTTATAGTATTCGACATAAGACTCATGATGATAGTACTATAAGATTTGATATGATAGATAAGTAATTGTTCGTCTATTACAGGATGTTATTTGACTTTATGTGCGCACAACACTGCACGCACGTTAGTACTTTTTCTATTAGAGTTTCTGCACGTACGTAACATTTCTGAGCGTTTCATTTTAAACTAATTTCAAAACGTGACAGTTACCCTGCAACAGAATAGCTGTTGATCTTCGAATATTTCTCAGTACAAGTCATTCAATATAGTCGTCTGACAGTAATATTCAAACTCATAAACTCTATGCTGAATTAAATATGTCACGTTCGAATTCTCATTACTTATCTATAATTGTATTGCTTTAGTTTCTATGCCCTAGTCATTGTTTATGAGTCAGTGAAATGAGTCATTTAATATCTACATTTTAAATTTTTGATATATTTTAATTGCTCCATATGTATATTTTAATATGACAATTAGTTCTTTAATGAATAGTGATATAAAACATTAAGAACTTTAAGGTGACAACAGACACTTTTCGTGGTACTCACATAAATGTCATTTAAACCAACTTATTTTAGTAATAATTGTTATTTATTTAATCTTGATGCATTAAATGTCGTTGATCATCATAAAAAAATAACATATTTGAAAAAAATGCCTTTGTAAATGATTGATTTTTAATAAAAATCCAAAAATTTTAAATCGTCATATCAAAGTCATTTTTTTATCTTTGTGTCATCAAACTTTTGGAAAATAAACATAATTATAATATCTGGGGAACCGTGTCTCAATTTTTTTTATCTTTTCTCAAAAATATATTACGTAACGTCAAACATTTTATGCGACTTTTTTCACCATACATATTACGTAATTAAAGATAATTAAGTCGCTGATTGAGCAAACCAAAATTCCTGACACGGTTCCCTCCGTAAATAAATTCCGTTTCATGTGCTTTAAACTGCATGTTAATTGCTTGATTATTAAAAAAGTTATGCCGATTCAAAGTTAGTCCGACCCGCATCAAACGAAGTGTCATAAATCGGCTGTTCTCTCTCGGACCCCTACGTTTCACGCTAAATAATTGCATAATACACAAATATCGCAGCAGAGAGGGTCACAAATTGCGGTAACATACTCTAAACAACATTTTATGACCCAGTGACATCTGACCAATTAAAAAGTTGCTGATTAATATCAGTTTATAACAGAAATTTCTTCAAATCTTAACGTGATTTACCGTACGTCTGGTATCGGTCGCACATGTCACGTGACATTCGGTAAAATTTGAGGCACTCGGTGGGGGGAAATGGAACGTATTTGCGCACCGCTAGCGGGGTATTTAATTGTTTCACTTTTGAATATCATCAGCATTATTATTATATTATACCAGTGTCACTCTGTGTATTCGTTTATGAAATTCCGCAAAAAAAAATATGAATTAAAATACTAAAAAACGAGCTTCTGACGGTCTTTTAAAGTCCATGGTAGATGTACAAATAAGAACGGGATATTATATATTTTTTCCTCCAAATTGATATAAATGCTTAACATATTTTTATAGAAATAAAAGGTTTTACTCGTTATGATCTGACCTTCTTTTTACTTCTATTATCATGAATATCATCTATGCATCTAAGCACGGCATAGAGATCCAGTTTCTACTTGGATATACAATAAATTATATACTTTGTCACAGGTTTATTAGTACTGTGTTCGATTTACTGGCGAACAATTTATTCAAACCATTCACTAATAATATATCTTATTATCTTTTTTATTGATTCATAGAGAAATAATCATCCTAAGACAACCTAAAATGGTTTAGAAATTTGTCAGGGACACCTTACCAAAAGTACCACAAGTCATATAGGCGTTCACATAAAAAAGTTGTCTGTTTTTGTTGTTGTTTTGTTAGAAAACGAGGTTGAATGTAAAGTAAGCCCTTGAATCCGTACAAAGTCCATAAACTCAATGTAATATCTTTCAGATTAACGGGACAGACAAATTATTTTGACACATTATGGATATTTTAGCAACTATAATTTTAATCAACCCCGTGGTCGTGCGATTTACCGTAATGCTTAATTATTTATGTTTCATACATTATATTACGTTCATTGGCCGACAATTTATTATTTTATATAAAAAGGCTTAATAAAAGGTAGACGATATTCGGTATTTGTACAATACATGAATTACGAGTAGTATGGACCAGTATGGACCGGTAATTCACGCATATATGGAACTACCGATTTCCCTCATTGATGCCTCAACAGGGGGCGGAGCGTTATCGATAATTGACAGGTTACGCGATTAGCAGATAAAAAAGGTACAGGTACCGTTTTAAAACGTTTAAAACACATTTTTTGGACTAACTGCTTCCAAAATTAAATCACGAATGTGTTCAGAAAAGATGGATAAATCTACTAAGCAAAAATCTCATTTTAGGTATTTTCAGTGATAATTGACTCCGTTGTCACCTTAAGTACGGTTGGTGTATCTTGAGCACTTCTTTAAAGAAGTCTAAAATGAGCAGATCTTCAATAAGTATTTCAAATATCGATAAAAAAACAATAAAAATGTATCAATATTATAAGAATATTATTATAAACAATTATTTGAATGAGAACAAAAATGTTGTTGAAGTTCTTAGCGATTTAAACAAAAACAAATATGGTAATAATATGATAAGAAATAATATTTTGTTCTAGACATGCTATATGAATAACTTTAATATCAAATCACACTTGCCAACAATGTCTGCATATAAATTCTTGAATTATTTCGTGGTTTTGCTGTTTTGTCTGGTCCTAAATACTATCATAATTATCATGTATTGTACATGTATTACTGACGTTCCATTATAGACCAATTAACTTTAATATAACATTTTATAAAACAAAATGCATGGTAGACGGTGCGTTCGTTTTTTTACAGCACAACAGGCAAATACGTTTATACTTATTCACGTTTAAGAACTAACAGAATAATCATAATATGAGCCGCATCACGACAAAACAAACGTAATGCGTTTGCGACCAGCGTGGATCCAGACCAGCCTGCGTCCACGCAGTCTGTTCAGAATCCATGCTGTTCGCTTACAAACCCTATAACAAGTAGAGTAACTGGTAGTAAACAGCATGGATCCTGATTAGACTGCGCGGATGCGCAGGCTGGTCTGGATTCATGCTTGTCGCAAACCCATTATGTTTGTTTTGTCATGGCGGGGCATATTTATATCTCCCGGTGAAATGTATTGATTTTAGAGCCATCTATCATTACAGAAATAGCTTAGACAGTCACAGATATTCAAGGTACGGCGGATATTTAACCGAGTTATATCATAAATTATTTCCTCGTAGACAAGTCACTACATATTACTCACATCAACTGATGTGTCGAGTATATCTATCACTGTCTTTTATATGGTTTATTTACGAGCAATTTTCTATGATTCCATTGATAAATGCACAACTTTGCAATGACGCACAAGGACCTTTGTTTGAGTATGTCACTGGCAGTAACCTGAGAATTGTCTTAAACTCCCTTGTTCTGATATATTGTAATATGCTTTTTTTTTTTTTTTTTTTGTTCATTTTTCTCGATTATTTTCTGGTGAATGTATGGTTTCAAATTATGAGATAAAGAATTGATTGTCTGTTAACTGTTTCAACGACTGTTCTGTTTCTCTCCACAAATTAAATCTTTTTCTCGTTTGTTATTTTTTGTTCGACTTTAACAAAACCATCTCATAGATTTTACAAATGGATACAGTTTGAGTTTCAGCTACAGCAATTTGATTAATTGTTCTGAACGTTATTACTTTTTAAGCGTGGTAGGTTTCTCATACTTAGTATACAAAGTGTCACTTAAAACAAAATAATAGTAGAATGACACAAGTGTTATTGCTAAATAATGTTTAAAAATCTGTATAGATTGACATAGAGCAGGAATAATCTTAGAATAAAAATAAACTCCACCACGTTTATATGCGGTTTACTTTAGATTATCTTTGGACCTGGTTTTTCTTTTTATTGAAACTATTTGATTTTAATTCTAAATACTATTTGATCTTAATTCTAAATTCCTTTAAGCACGAATAAGTGATTCCAAAAGTTAGAATTGGGAAATTAATTGGCAGTAAAAGCCGAATGATTTGACAAAGAATTACAATGTGAAGAACACGTCAGAAGATGTTGCATGGAAATAATGGGAAAAAAGTTTTAAGTGATATATATTTTTTGAAAATTGTATTTTTTTTTTAATTATGTTTATAGCTATTGAAAGTGGTTCTATCATTTTAGTAGAGGGACTTCTCAAACTTCCTTGTGAGATAAATTGAAATATAAGAACTATCTAATGAAACACATCATGTGTTCCTGAAATATAAGTCTGGTATGAATAAAGCACATAAGTGATATTCTGAATATCGGAAAAAGATTTATGAAATGATATCTATAACTTTCCAGTTTCTGAATCTGCTGACACGACAAAATGACAGTTTTCCATTTGATGTCTCAAACTTAATGGCATGTTACTGAACAATATTTGACATTCTTTAATGAACTTTGGATGAAATGTGAAGAAATTATTGCTTAGAAAAATGCTATATTATTTTAAAAATTATTGTCTTTAGAATTGACTTTTATTGCCATTTAAGACAAATTATATAGTATATTTAGATTTTCCTTATTGAACTTTGGATGAAATGTGAAAAAATTATTGCTTTAAAAATGCTATATTATTTTAATAATTATCGTCTTTAGAATTGACTTTAAATCATAAAAGACAAGTTATATAGTATATTTAGATATATAGAGGAATTTGTAATGTATACCATTTTTTAAATGCCATGAGTATTTTTGTTTTGTCGTTGTTTTTTTTTCTTTCTTTTTTCATTTCTTTGCTTTCCGATATGATTTCAATCAAGAGCACAAAGCAACAAAAAAGGGACTAACCTTTGTTTGTCATTCAGAAAAGAAAGAAACAAAGCGTTTGGGAATAATAATCACTACAATAAAGAAAGTTTTTGATACGATACGAATAGACATTAAAATGTTCATATTAATTAAAAAGTAATTAAGTTAGATTTTATATAATGTATAAGTGAATGTTAACATTTTTGTACATCTTTTTTTATTCAAACTGTTTATTATTAACAAAAGGTGAAACGAATTAGGTAAAATGAGATTTATCGCATCTGCCTATGTTTCTAAATTCACAATTTCACCAATTTTAGATAGATAAAGTTAGATAAAGTTTAGATAATGAATTCTGCTTCAACAAGTGCTAGGGGGCGAAGACGCTAGGTTGTACTCGATAGCACCGTCAATGAACAGGCGCAATCAAACCGAGCCTTCAACATTTTTAATTTGCTGTTTTGGACTTTCTTAAGGGATTCCTATTTTCTCTATTCTTTTTCAGAAAAGTAAAACATAGGCCATTGATATTGATTTTAGGATTTCACTGGAAGCTTAAGTTATCAGATACATTCTGGGAATATTTAAGCAGTTTGTATTATAAACAAATTCTTATCTGACAGCCGTTATTCACTCTCACTGACATGAAGAGGTTATTTATTATTGTTCATGACACGAGTTCATTTACGAGAAATAAGAATATAAATCGAATAATTCAGTACTATTTATGAAACAATGGAATAACATGTGGAAACGCAATTCATTAGAATTGAAAGAATACAGTAAAAAAAATATAAGGTACTTTTTAAGTTATTTTACCGAGATAAATATTATTTTAATCGTAAATTTTTCAAATAAAATAATATTTGGTTAAAATCCATTTGGTTAAGCCTTTGTTCTATATTTTAAGACAGTAATACAATTAGCAATGCACATTATTATGAATCTGTTCGTGTTTCAGAAAAATAGTGCATATGCAAAAGTGCCTATAAAATCTGCTCGAAAAGAATAAATGAATTTTGGATTATTCTACTCTATTGCTTCAAAACAAAATACAACTAATGACATTTGACATTTCATATATAAATATAATCGACAAGCTGTAATGTATAAATTTTCATCCCAATTTATTACAAAATGATTGGTAAAACGTGTTTCACAAACTTTAAACAGCTTGCTGACAAATTGCTTACAGCATTGTTAGTGTAGTGCTGTAGCAGAATTGCACTGAATGGATTATAAAGCGGGGTTTTAATGACATTAATTAGTATGCAAGTTATTCTGATATACACAGCTTTATTTATATGAATTATTCTCAAGCTGTTGCTAAGCAACGATTTATTATTTTATAACAGTGTCATTTTTAAAATATGTCGCGACAAGCTGCTCATGAAACAGTATTGGATTACAAAGTTCTTTTTAAAAAGGATTACGATGATATCAGCATTGCATTAGTAAATCTAAACACTTGTTTGGAAATTGAATGGTTCATTTTATAGACAATGAATACAAGAGACAGTTGAAACAAACGGATATTAATCAGTTAATGTCTTTACTTTCATAAGGTAATGTATAATTTTAATTCAAATAAGAAAACTACCATATCATCACTATCATGTATACGTTTCCTACATTAATTTTGAATATGCCGTCTCATTGAAAATTAAGATCAGTTGCCATAGGATGATAAAGGGACTCCAGTGCGATACTGGAAACATTTCTTCGATATTAATGAACCCTTTCATGAAGGTCATAACCAATAACTTATGTGCAAAGTTTCACATCATTCGCTCACTCTGTTATTCCAGAATGAGTATTCTTATTCTGAAAAGCGACCTTAAATTGAAAAGCTTTGCAATGCTTTTCAGCCAAATCGTTCAAGGTATAGCACAAAAAAAAAAGATTTTCATTTTATTTCTGAGTACATTTCGTAATTATATTTTGCATATTCTGTATTAAGTGCCCCAGTTGATCTTATTTTTTAACATTTTTAGAATTTTCGACCTAATTGAGGTTCCTTTAAATGTGCATAAAAATAGGCATCCATCACTTGCGAAATATATGCATGTATGTAAGTATGTATGTACTATAAACCTTTTATACTTGCTCTTTATGTTAACATGTCAAACTTCAGATATACTAAGAAAGAAACATTCATGTCATCAATTTCATATACATTTGCAATTTTTGAAGTCATATTAATCTACAGAGCTTTTGATAAAGAAAAGGTATGTCAGACTGTCGTACAGTATTGACACGTCTTTAATTAAATGTTAAGTACACACCCACATTGTCTATGAAATCATATTGAAGAAAACCACCTGAAAACTTCCTCAATTAATATTCCGCTTACTCGGCAAATTGTTTTCAACACCATGATATATTGACATATAAGAAATAAATCTGTTTTTTTTTTTCATATTAAATTTGTAATCAGTTATTTTCATCTAAACTAATGCAAAGTATTTTTAATGGAATGAAGAGGTAAATTGTTCAACTTATGTAAATTAAATGATATATGCGTTTATTACATGTATAAGAGGCATGATTTTAGATTCAAATTTTAGATTATTAGTTTAGAATGTCTTGCAATTATTATTATTTGTAAAAAGGATGCCAATAGTACAAACATAGTCATCTGACTTATACAAAATATTTTCATCTGCTTACAAATGATTCGGTATTTATTATTATTTTTGCTTATTCAGTCAGTGACGGGGTACAAATTCTGTGACAAAATAGTTCTTTCTGAAAATTATTTTCAAAACTTATGAAAGTTTTTCATTGTCTGTAACTATTATATCTCCAAAATAGGTATATATAACTAGTTACTTCTAATCGTTTTCGGTTTGATTATTTGAAGATTGGTTGCATGGGTTTAAAGAACAGATTGTTTAGAGAGGTCGTACTTTGCCACTAAATGGCTTAACTTTTGGTCAATATGCTCAGCTAAACTTGGAGAGCTTTTGACTTGTAATTAAAGGATGGCTGGTTCGAAACATTGTCGGGACGAAATTTATCCGTTACAATTGATATCCAACATTGTGTTTAATGGACAGATGATTTTGAAATCAAGTGGGATTATTAGTCGGTCATTGGTGGATTAATAAGTTATTACTTGTAAATTATCCAGGAGAGCCGACGCCGAGACAAGATCAAATGAGCCGCGCCAAAACAAAACCAACATAATGCGTTTGCGACCAAATCTAGACCAGACTTCTCTACTTGTGATAGGGTTTGTAAGCGAACAGCATGGATCCTGATCAGACTGCACAAACTGGTTTGGATCCATGCTGGTCGTAAACGAACTATGTTGGTTTAGTTTCCAGAATTTTCTCATGACTCCGCTCAAAAGTATGTTTATATCGATGTAAAAATTAGATAAACAGACAAACAAACAAACAAAACCAAACATGAGTTAACATATGTTTACTGTCTGTGGGCTAGATACAAAAGTATATGATTTAAAAAATAACTAACATACAAACTTGTTTAACGTAATACTATAATTATATACGAAAATAAATACTGTATCATTTAGGTGACAAAATAAAGTAGTATATGTTTTAAAGTAAAACAATCAACGTATTAAGCAAACGAGACTGTTACAAATTCAAATAACAGCATTTTATTTATCATAACCTTACTAGCACTCATCACTCAATGAAACCAAGTCTTCATGTACTTCAGTTGTGATTAATGCTTCCGGTATTCACGCCCGCTTCTCCTTGCACAATTTCTACTGCTACTCGTCGCAAAATTGATTTAAATAATTAAATGCGTGATATGTATAAGTGCATGCGTTGTAGTTGTGCATTTCTCAGCAATTAAATGCATTTTTTCTTTTCCTGACATATGAATGTCTATTATATGTGTGCTAAATTGTATTCAATGTCAGCATTTATGTCACAATAAACTAAATGGGTATTTTAAAACGTTGACTTAGTAAGACAGGTCGACATCAATGCAAGAAATTACATGGACGCAAAATTCGTGCTTACACATGTATTACTTTACTCTATATAAGGATGTACTTTAAATTCAAAGCACGCTCTTTCTTGTTTTCCTGTTCATAAGAATAAAAACATCTAATGTACCAACCAAAATAGTTTCTATATCATATAAGAAAGCTATCCAGCTTGCTTATAGAACATCGGGAGTTCTTCTGAAGTGTCCGTTCCTGCTTAAAATAATGCACAAAGGAAGTAAAGTTGGAAAGTCATCGTGTAATCTCTATTGTGAAAGTGCGACGTAAAACCCAGCCTAAATAAAGTAAATTGCATAGTATACCGCTTTTGTTATACAGCCTCCTAATTGTATCATTTGATCAAAATTCATTCAAATAAGGAAAAGAGCAATCCCTTGGAAGCATAAATCACAACGAAACTACATGAAAATTGCAGACTCAGTTTCATTGAGACTATACATGAGGGAAAATGAAATAGCGCACATCTCTCAAACCCTCTAGCAAAGACCTACGCGGTACTCAATTTTAAACACTTAGAAGTGCTAGAATCAATTATTCCGAGGACCAAAAAATTTAACAACAAAAACGTGTAAAACGGGGCAACATTTTACAGCTATCAGCACGGCATTCGATACATGCTGTTATGAAGCATAAAAGTCTGGAAGTCTAAACTTTGTTTATATATCTTTACGTGCACAGTGCCGCCATATTCTTAATAAATGATGAATATTGATTCTAGGTCTTAGGCTATTATTACAGTAATAGCAGATATTCAAGGCACGGCGGAAATTTAACCGATTTGTTTCATAAACAGTTTCCTACCAGTAATATTTTCTCGTTCATTCTTGCCAACGTGTTGAGGTTATCTATTAATTTACATAAAAATGGGCTCATTTGTGGAAATAAAGTGCAATAATGGTAAATTGACATCTGAGCAATACTTTTCAAGATGTTTGCTCTAACTTGTAATATTTTAATTGATGTTTGAAAAGTTTTATAACCTTTTTAAGTAAAAATTTTCATCAATTTCAAATACATTATAAAACCAAATTGTATATTGGCAGTATGATGTAACATTGGTTTTTAAAAGTTTTTTCTGTAAATGATGCATATCTAAATATTGCTGACAATCTGTTACTAAACTATAGCACTTATACATGTACTCCATTTGGTATTGTGACATGACTGCTGTTGTGGCTGGAGTGTGCCGGGGCTGCATCTAGTAAACGTTTCTTTTGCCTTGTTGAGCTTGTACTATTTGCTTTTTTTTTTGTTATTCAAAAAAAAGCTGATGGTGCAATTTTATAAGTTAATGTCGAAAAAGGGTCACTTGAATCGTAGAAAAGCAGTAGAAATGATAACATATTTACGTTTTTGCAGTTCTGTCAAAGATGATACAATGTGATATTATGCTATATATATTATATTTTCTTGGCTGCAAGACAGAAGAACAAAATGACACAGAGAAAAACAGAATCATTCAAGAACGCACAAAATTGAATACCTTGCTTGCAGTCTCAGTATGATAGTGCATGTTGATGGACGGTATTAGAAAGTGCAAGTTACTGTCACCCCATTCCCCTAGCACCGGCTTAATCAAAATCCGTTTCTATATTAAGCTGGCTTAGAACATTCTCCGTTTTCTTTTAAAGTAAATATACAGAATTGATAAGATAGTTGTATACCAGAACTGAAACAAGTTTATGAAAGTGTAAGAACAGTTACAAAGTCAATTTGGCACTATTTAGAATCTTTATATTATAAGGCTCGTTATGCCATATAAACGAAAGAAATTCTTCATATCAGTATAAGAAAGTTGAATTAATATTTTAGGAGCATGTAGAATGCTCGTTACTTAAAAAAAGAAACAAAAATATGTAATAATTTGTCATAAGAAAAGCAAAATATAAATGAAGTTGTATTTTGACTTTCATACATTATAACTGTAATAATTGCCAAAAGAGCAACAGAAGAAAAATATGGTAATGAGCTTCTGGTTGGAAACAATAATCTAGACACCAAAATTAAAAAAAGATTTAAAAATTAGAATAAAATAATTTTTCTGGTACAATGGACCATTAAAGTAAATGGATAAAGTGATAAATCGCAAATAATGTGGTATTTATTTTTGTTTTCATGTGTAAATTTGCGTTTGGTCATGTCGTTATCATGTCGTTATGACTACCAGGGAAAATCGATGATAAAATCACATACATTCTCATCTGATGTCTATGAATTAATGAAATTTACTCAGTCTAAACGGAATATACTGTATATTTATTTTGTATAAACAATAAGCAACACGGTCGTTGTCGCAGTATTTCCTCGTAAATAATCAGTGCTTCATTGCCACAAAATAACCTTTGAATAAGATCATTAAAATTTTTTTACATGATTCAAGTTGATACTAGAACATATTTATAAGACGGTGATGAAAAAATGAAAACGGAGAAAATATGTGTTTATGATTAGCATACTTTAGTAACTTTTTAACCCGTCTGTGCTTCACCTTATGCCCTGTCCTGTTTTTTTTTTTTGTTTTTTTTTTTTTTTGGTGTTCTGCTGGGCTGTATGACGGTAGTCCTTTGTTGCTGGGTCATGTGAAGGTTGCGTACATTGAACAGCACCCTTCCTTGTAATCTTGTTTTTCATATTATACTTCAAAAAACTTCTTTATCATTTTCCGTATTTCCTTGAGTTTATGAATTAACGTTTTTGTCCTCCTAAACGTTAGTAAGTATAGGTTACTGCACAAGTTGTCATGATATGTGAGAAAATGTCCTCTATAGTTCGCATTTTTTGGACTCAAACATGATTTTATTACCTCTAAAGGGATGTTCTTTTGGTATGACTTCCTGAGGGGAAGTTATCAATTACTTGAGTTACGGACATCTTAATATGGATTATTAAATTTACAATCCAACATGTTCCAGTGCAAATAACCTTACTGCGTTTTTATCTGATCGTGTTGTCTTTAATTTCGCTGATAATATTCTTAAATATTCTTGAGTATCAAAGAAGTTGATACTGTAAATTGTTCATAATATATTGCTCAATGAAGTAGAAATAATCAGAAGTACGTTTTTAAACATTTCTTGCTTCATCTGGAGGGAAAAGTACAAAAAGAAATAATGAATTATGTCGGGAGCAAACGAACTTGTAAATCTAAATACATGTGAATCATTATTAATAAAATAACGAAAATGCTCATTAATATATTATTGTTTTCATACTATTGATTCATGAGACATTTTAAAAGATGATTTCATTCCTCTAGTAATAATATAATATTTTATAAGAATATTTTGAAGCGGATTTGTGTCTTTTGAATAATATTTATAAAAATATACAAAAAGACATTCATTTGCTGTACCAGCAGCATCATCATCAGCAGCAACAGCATCATTAATGTTGTTATTATTATTATCATTATCATATATTGATGTTATACTATCACAGTAACATCAAGCAATGATTTGACTTGCTAAGTATAATGACCCGACTTGTTATGACAAGTTACTATGACTTGTTATAGTATTAAAAACATAGTATCGTGTGATAAATGTGTATCAATAGGTCCACACTGCTATATGCTCTTTAAAAATGTTGTCATTAATTAAGTGTAACAAGAACATTATCAGAATGGAATGGCAATAAAACATGTTTCTAAATTAAGTATACAATTAAATGGTAATTTCATTTCGTTTCAAAAACAGCTGATGAGCTTGATTCAATATAAAAAGACACATTAATGGCGTGTTGCCTAGAGACTCGACACAACAATTATCACTGTGTGAATTTAACAACAACATTCCGAAATATAAAATCATTATGGCAATAAAACTTTTGTTAAAAATCTGCTGCAATTGTTATGTTCGCAACGCAACAACAATGTGTAGTGTATAATGCACTGAATTGGAAAGCAATTCAGAAAGATGTGTGTCAATTATGTTAATAGATTCTATCAATGATTGTGATTAAAATAGATATGATGACCTATAAAACAAACTAAAGCGTATTTTTAAATACACATATACTTGTACGTTTTTATCGAGGGTCCATCTGCTCGTTCAGAACACAAAAACAGCTTTCGATGTCAAGTACGGACCTGGTACATGTCAGCAGTTATACTCTTGAATGGTTTATTGTTTAGGCACACGTGGTTATAATTACCTTCCGTCAATTTCCACAGAGTATTAGCCGAATATGTGAATTTGGATCCAAAAGGAGGCCACTGCACAGAGGTCAAAGAAAATTAAACGTACAGTAACATGAGACAATATGAAAAAGGCTATTGGTGTCTCGCAAATGATCCACCTTTCAAGTCATCAATTCGCACTAGGGGCTCACGCGCTATAGTATTCCTTCTCGTCGTTCCTGCCTACTTTGTAGGGCCATACCTTTTGGTTTGAATCAAGACATCGGCAGCCAGTTCTTTGAACGCGACATTGACTCTCCGTCTTAGCAAATTAGTGTGACCTCTAGGATCCGTCTTCTGCATGCGAATCAATATACGGATCGTAGCCTGCCAACAGTGGCCTTCGTGAAACGAAGTTCACCAAAGTTTCATACCTTCTGTTAAAACCCTGTGCATCTCTTATCATAAATTTTATTTGAGTTCAAATAATATTTTGTTTTGTTTAAACGTTTACTATTGTATTGCTGAAATACTTAGACATAAATATGTATTGGTTACATACGTATTTATAAGAAAACATTAATCTGTAAAGATAACGATTATTCTGTTGTTAAAATTGTTTTCTGTTTGTTTGATTTCGTTTTGTTTTCTTTTTTCTTCTTTTCTGTTCTTGTTGCTGCTTTCTTTAATTTGGTTTTGATTTTTCTCAAGCATTGAATCATCTTATACCCTAACAGAAACAAACTCCCTCATAGAAAATAAAACTTCTTAAGAGGAAAAAATTCTCGATGAATCACACTTACATTCTAAAAGGTTTAATAAATTTTAAGAACATCTAAGCTCCCTAAGGAAATAATTTCAATTATTTTGAGATGATAAATTCAAGCGATGCCTCTTTTATTCTAAAAGTACATTCAACGATAATAAACACTGGTAGAATATTTGCGTCAAAGATGAACATCAGCAATTAATTGCAAACCATGAATGCAGTGAAAATATAGTGCAAATGTATATAAATCAGTCATATGCTGTCAGTCAATTAAACAGCCATACCTGTTTTGTTGCAGTCTTTAATATATATGATATAATATATCAGGAACGCTACAATTAGTTAGAGCAGCAGCATTAATTAAATATAAGCAATAATGCTATTGGGAAGTAAATCACTATAATAAAACATTATGAATAATTATTAGGGATGGCAACGTTTAATAACAGGGGTTTTAAAATAGTTTATATATTGTTACTCAACATGAACTAAACCATAAATTACACGGAAAATTTCTAAATATGATCTGACTACATAGCTTTCAGCGCATGCAAAGATGTAACGGCTGATCTTAGTCACCACTGCTTTTATGGGTAATGTTCCTGCAAATAGGCCAAACAGATTAACAACCACAGAGTGCGTAATCAATGTTCGATGCCCACAATTTACCGTAATGATAATGATTTTCTTTCTTAAATACTCTGCAAGAAAGGGGCCTTCTCATCTAAAATAAACGCGTTACCGAACATATATGTTTGAACATTTAATGTAATGCTGGGTATAAATAGTTGTTATTGAAACAACCAATACTCTATAAGTACTGAAATATGATAAGTGATGTCGTCCTACTTTATTAATGTGAAAAATAACACGAGAAGCTATTTTGTTAAGCATTGATATTACATTTTCTACAATATGTGTCTTATATAGTAATGTATCATATTGAATATTAATAACTGGTTCCCTTCCACTTTTGTCCGAGTTAATTTGCTTTAAGTAACAAAAGTCGCTTTCTCCAAAGGTATTACCCAATATCGTAGATGAAAACAAAAAAAATGTTGAGGACAAAAGTCGTTAAAAGCATTAATTTTGTCTTCGAATACTGAAAACCAATAGATTGTTGTTTACTAAAATAAAATACGCATTAACCATTGCAAAGTTTTTATGAAGATTAAGCTGAATTGTTTTGAAATTAATGTCCACACTTCAACGGGACACTCCTGTGAAATCGATCAAAAAAATGTAATATAAATGCAGAAGAAGTTTTTTTTAGGAATTTGATTTCAATTAAATGTCTATAAGAAAGCGGACACATTTCTTACAACTTCCGCCGGATTTTAACAGTTTATTGTATGCTTAAATTGCCGCAAGTTTATTCCTTCAGTGTAACAGATTATAGGTGAATTAAATGATTTATGTATACATAAACTAAACAAAGAAAGGACAAAACTATAACCATTTTTCATTATATACTTATTGATATGGTTTATTTGTTTCATCAGCTTTAATATATCGATATTCTTTTTCTTAAATCATTGTATCTTTTCTACTTTAAGGTTTATATCATTTGTCTACATACTCTAACCTAAACATGTTAATAGATTTAAGTGTTCTGTCTTTCTAGTCGTCAATCAATAAGTTTAATTAAAACCTCTATAAACATTCTAAAATAGCTTCATGTAGTTTATTCCTACGTGTATAAAATAATTTAATCAGTTTAACATTAAAGTGGTCTACAATGGGCACATTTTCCATAAATAATTCAAATAACGATAAATATAATTGATATGTATCATTTTGATGTATTCTTATAAGATACGTCTTTTAAAAGGATGTTAAAAGAGTTCTAATTGATCTAGCATGTCCATAAACTGGCTCACTCAAAGCCGAGCCTGCAACAATTACAATTTTATTTTTTTAAGGATTTTTTTTTCTCTATTTTAGTATGAACATTTATATGACTTTATGACCTGCTATACATATATATATGTTTTATCGGGGCATGTTCTACACACCTACCAACAGTATCCATAAATAATTATTTCGTGGTTGCTGTCACATATGATACATAGGTATTAACGGTACTATGAACATTCCATTTTGGACCACTCCACTTTGTATTTTTTGTTATGAATTGGTTTACTGAACAAAATTAAGCTAAATTATATACTTGTAATTATAGTGTGAATTAAAATGTTTAATAACTATATTGTAAGTAAGGAAAACTGTTTGCCAGTAATAATAAGACAGTATACGTCATCTTGCATCCATAAAACAAACAATTGATAACTTAGATAACTTTTTAAATATGTTCGTGAACAGAACCCGTAACATTTTTAATTTGCCGTGTTGGGCAATCTTGAAAGTTAGTTTCTCTTTGTAACTTTTGTATATTCTAAAACATTTTAAAATCAGTGTGTAAGAAACTTTATCTAAAACTCTTATGTTAAGTAAAGTTTGTTTGGTTTGACATTACTTTTGCATTAACATGAAAATATTGATGGGATAACGAATTAAAGATGGGTTGATTGTTGCTAGGCAACAAACAAAATTAATGTATAAATGTTTTTTTTTATGTTCAACACAAGCTGTTTCTGAAATTTTATGAGAAACAATAAAAAACGCACTAAGTTCATGGATTCATTTCTTAAATAATACAATCAATTTAGGTTTGTAAATGTTTAAAAATGTATACAAATTTAACAATGAAAATGTACAGCTACAGTTAAAACAGTTGAAGTTAAAACGGCTGAATAATACATGTATAACATAGAACCAGTAAAGTCAACGATCATTCTTATTTTTGTTATATGATGTAGTCGATTACAGGCCTAAAAAAGTGAATCATTATTGTCATGAAATATCATTTCGCAGGAGCCAAATTATACAATCATGAACATTTTAATTTGAATCAAGACGAGCAGCATGTCATAAATGAAAAGTTATTTTACCTGGACTACACTTCATCGTAAGAAAAGTTTAAAAAAATTAAAATTAAATTAAATTAGGTATACTTAATACAGTATAACAAGATACGATATATCATCTGATTGCGGCGTCATGAAGAAAACTCATGGCGATTTTACACCAAATGCAGTAACAATTACAAAAGACGTGACATATTAGATAAACCATCAGCTCAAATGAACACCAGTTGTTACATGTCCATTTGTTGTTACGCAAAATGTTTATACAAAGCCTAGGGAAACATGTTTCAAAACAATGAGGGGTATAGTTTTAATGTTTGTGAATATTTCAGACAAAAGGCAATAAACACACATACATGGACCTGAATGACAACTAAATGTGTTTCTTAATTAGGCTGCAACTTCCTTTATTGGTATTCAATATTGTTTTATAGTCAGCACTCCATACGGATTGAAAACAAACAACATATTTATAGCATGGTACTCAGTTACCTTTAATAAAAGTTTCTTTAATACTGCGCATCTTTAAAGCAAATTTTATTTGGACGGTCTCCATGTTTAAACTATATACACTCTTTTTACAGGCTTTATAACTTTGTTTGACAATTATTTGCATTAAAAGCTCTGTCTACTAGGCTCATGTTGTCCTGATAGACACTTTCCCTGTGGTCCAGTGTTGCTGGGTCGTGTGTGGGTTTGTGGTCATTGAACGCCACCTTCCTTGTTGATCTTGGTTTTCCTATTTTATATCAGCTGACGGCCGTTTATATAGGCAATACTACCTTTCAAATATATTAACACTTTTAATAAATAAGTTAATAAATTAGAAAATTTAAAGTATATACATGTACTCTTGAAAAATGAGAGCGTCTGTTATTTAATTGCCCATGTGTAAAATTAACAAGATAAATAGTAATTCGTGCTCATTTTGAAAACCGTCTTGAGGTTATTCCAGTCCTCTTTGTATATTATGCTAACTATGTTCGTGGAAAATTAATTAATACAGCCACCTCTTTAGCTGTTCTAAAATATGTTTTCAAAGGTACATGTAATAAACAATGCGGAGATATTGGCAACTCAGCAAAATGTGCAGCCGCATTTAATTGTAAGCCACGAGTTTAGAAGAGAATACATCTTATAAATGCGGGAAAATATTAATTACTGCCACTAGATAAAGAGATGTTGTCATCGTGTGAAATAATGATTTGTTTTATTAATATGGAATAAAACCTAAATCCTGCTAAAAGTTCTGCTAACAATACAAGCGATGTTAGAAAAGTATCCGGAAAGGTTTCATATCTTTTTTATTAATAAATATATCTAGATAAAATAAGATAAAACACTGTTAATTACTTTGCAGAATTATACTTATGATCCGGTTGCAAAAAAATCACCGTTTGCATTAATACACATTGTACAATTCTTTAGCCATAGTGACTGTAGGTAACACACAAATAAATATTTTACTTTTAATGTATAAGCATAAATCCCGAAAGTATCAGCGTTGAAAATTCCATAACGATTAGTTTAGTATGTGCACAAATGAAAAATTATGAAACCTTTTCGGATACTTTTCTAATAGCCCTGGTACATCATGAATGTCAACTTAAACTCCACACTGTTTTGTTTATTTAAAAAATGATTTGTTCTTACTTGATAAAAAGCGAAGCAACCAAGGAGATGATTATTTCGATACTTCACTTCTATTGCTATACAAAGTCTTCATATAATTGTTATTGACATTGCCAATGCAATGACATTTACATACCTATTATTTAAAGCAATTATTTGCAACACTTAATCTTCCGATGAAAGTCTTTTCCGTATAAACTGTCTTCGGTAGCGTTTATTTCACCATTCTTCTATGTTGAATAATCAGAGCACGCGTCTATGAAAAACATTCCAATGACTAAGTGATAAAAAGATAAAAACTGTAAAAATTCATTCTTTAACAGCTACAATGGCGCCTAAATTGCTCCCCTGTTTGTTTGATTTTTTTATTTTGAGAGGGGGGGGGGGTTCTTATAAGATTTCATAACTTTAATCCGCTTGCAGTATCGATACAAATTATGTGAATACTTTGTGTAATAGCAATAAATAGAAAAAATTGTACAGTTTCAAAAATCACGAGCCTTTTAAATGTCTTAAAATTTAAGTTAAACGATGAATATTTTAAAATAAAAATTTGTTTAACATCTTTGATGAATCATAATACATTGACATAAATTCGACTATTTCCATCTTGTTTTGTTTTGTTTTGTTTGTTTGACGAAAATGTAAGCCGGTGCGGGGGGGGGCATGAGATATGCTGCACCTTGGACCTTGAATAATTGACTCAGTCCAATTTCAGCTACATTTACAGACTGTATCTATGTTTAGAACGCTTTTTCAGAATATTTATGAAATAGATGAGTATGTTTAATATATATGTGTTGCTTATCAGATGTGTGTCATCAAACATTGTTCCTATCGTGCTGAACTGAAGATTTACGTTGATTGTCGGAATAAACAAATGCATCGATAGTTATTCAGGAATAACAAATTGTAAATATTTGTTGGACTAGATAAGCTTTCATTTATAGTAGATGTAATATTATATAATCACATTCTTTAAAAACATTTGGAAAACCTATTTCTATTGTCACATAGTTTATCATGATTCATTGTTATTTGTGTTAACATATGTCAAATTGTTGAAAAACATATTTATCAGCTGTCTGGTTTTTATAATGTTATCGACCAGACAGTCAAGTGTAAAAATCATTATCTTTTATTATTATTCTTCTTCTTCTTCTTCTTCTTCTTCCTCTTCTTCTTCTTCTTCTTCTTCTTCTTCTTCTTATTATTATTATTATTATTATTATTATTATTATTATTATTATTATTATTATTATTATTATTATTTCCATCATGAGTATTATCATTATCATTTTTTCAATTTTGCCTTTTGATATAACAATAACATGTTTTAATCAAAATTGTATGTAAAGACCCATTATGCCCAAGAAATGATTTTATTTTCATATCTCAACAGTTTTTATTTTCGGTTTACTTTTAAAGTTTCCATGCAGTGACAAATTGACCAATTACCAGAACCATCATTTTCTTCTGTTGCTTTATGGAAATAAGTATAACTGTTGTGAATTATTTTGTAAAGAAGTTATAACATTTTGCTACACATGTGAAAAGCGATTTCATATTTAGTGCTTCTTGTCGTAATTCTTTAAATCATTATCTTGTGACATAAAACTCATGTTTTCACCTTTCTAAAGAAATAAAATGTTATTCGTTTCTGATGCATGATGTGCCTTAAACGTAAGGTACATTTTAAAAAGTTGGTTTTAACATGTAGTCAACAAGGGACTGTGTGTGTTTAAATCTATTTTATACAATTTATATTCCCTTGGGTATTAATGAAAATTCTGCAACCTGTTACTTAGCAACGGTTAATAATGATGTCGTTTTAAATGCGTTGTAGGTGGTATTAGATATTTATTGCTAAACCGTACATTGTAAACAAGTTTTAAGATAAAGTGTTGATGGAGACAGTATTGGATTTGCAATGTTAGACAAATATCGAATTAGTACTACGCTGCTTAAGGAAAACCATCAGTAATTCATAAGTTGTTTGCAAGGAAAGAACGGTTTTAAAAAGTTTGGATGATATGACTTCAACATTTATAATGATGTACATTTATCAGGTACGTTTAAGCAGTATTAAATTGCTAACTGAAAAATATCTCGTTTTATTAAGCAATTATTTATTTATGTGATTCTACAATGTTCAATGTATACCATTATTTTGTTAATCAATCAGAAGTATTTGACCTTTTATTGTAAAATATATGAATTAATCATAGATTTTTTTTTTATTCTTTTTTATCTTGGGGATTACTTTACAAGATAACACTTTGAATAAAGAAACACGTAATCCTGCAAGCCCGCATAACTATATTTTCTTATGTAATAAAAACACAAATCAACAATGTACTTAAAAAATAGAAACCATTGTTAAGAAGAATGAATTTGTTATTTATTATCAAGTTCATTTCCATGACAAGATAATCTTGAACATAAAATTACGTATTTTTTTATTCATTAATTTATTTGTATGCATTCTAATCTGTTAATTTATTAATTAAAATTTATTTATTTATTTATATTTATTTATTTATTTATTTATTTATATGTGTTGTTTTACATTTTTAATTTTCAAAACACAATTTTAGTTTTTGGTCTTTGATATATTAAATAAAAAAAGTATATTTAAATGATATGATTCCATATGTTTAAAATCATTTTTACAGCAATTGCATTTATGACATTTTTATAATTTATCCACTTGAAGATTTGAATGCCATGAATGAATTTGTAATGAATAAAAGTTACAAAGAATAACTGATAACTGTGTACAAAGTTTTGGTTACACCTAAAATCTCTAAATAATTTCAGACAAAATCAATGCCCCATTCTAGTTATTTATGTCAACTGTTTTCGTAACTTATCAAGACTGACCGATTTAATTTAGAAACTTTATCGTAGCAATTTGAGACTAAATGAAAAAAGAAGAACATGATCTAATGTTTCTAAGTCACGTTGCGGTTTTGTTTAATGTAATTCAATTCTGTTATACAAGCACGACGAAATTAGGCTAGAGAAAGTTAAAAAAAAAACACGTTTATATCATGTTGCTTAGATACTCACAATTATAAGTTTAAGAAGGTGTTGTGTTCCTAAAACCAACTGTTATGAATAGGATTTATACATCGCATATTTATGTTTTGTTGTTGTTGTTTTGTTGTTTTTATTTTTTCTTTTGCAGTTTTTTTCATGATTTAATGACAGGGAAGTTTTCATCTAACGTTATATTTTTTGCAGAAATTCATTGAAATCTTGATCATTCATACTGACTTATTCATTTGAATAAGAGCAAGCACAAACTATGTGTGGGAAGCTGCATTCCAATTAATTTTTCCTTTCTTACAAACAAAAAAAACACCAAAACGCTGCTAGTTCTGTTTAATGACGCCATGTTTTCATACCGGGTTTAAAAAAAGAAATGTCGCTTAGAATTAACGAAAATAAAACATCGAACAAGGATGTCGATAATGTCATTTTATTTTCGTATAGGACAACAGTAAAGACTTTTATTGTGATACATATAGGCATTTTCTTTTCTTTAAAAATTCCCATTCGCAAATATCTTTTAACCGTTACTCTGCGCAACAGTTTATTAAATTGTTATTGTAAATATATCTTGAAACAAGCTGTTGATGAAGGCGGTATTTGATAACAATGTTGATAACAAACGATCATGCTATTAGTAAAAAAAACGTTTGGTTTTTAAACAGATGTTCAAACTATTGCAGCAGCGCCAACCAAATATATTATTTACTTATATATATTAATATATATATCTTGATATAAAAGGTTATTTGTATAGCATTTGTTTGTTTATATAGAAAACAAGTCTACACATATTTGATCATTCAATAGTAAATACTCCTAATGTTCTATTGTTAAGCTGATTATGTTACAAAGCAATCAAATCAATGTCAAAGTATGTATACGATTAAGGTAAAACGGGAAGATAATATTTATTATATAAATGACACATTGGTGTGTGAGTAACAGTAAAAATACCACCCCATTAAAAATACTGTAAAAATTACAGTTATTAAAATACATTATTTTACGAGAGATTATGTGTTTACTGTTACTCACAAACCGGAACAAATTGGGACACTGTTTGTTTATGCTTTCATTTTTCAGATTTTTATTGTGAAAAGGTACTATTACCTATGTAACTGTATACAATTTCAAGTCAAATTGAACATTTGAATTAACTATAAGAATAACTCCCAAATAAATAAAAGTGAGGGATATTAATTAACAATATCTTACAATATAAATGTCATTATTTACGTATTCTTAATATAAAAAGACAAGGTATGAAATAAGCATTTGATACATATTAAAATGACAAGTATTCGGGATAATGTACATTTTGTAGGTCTGTATATGGCAAAGTATTACAACATTGCGTTTTTATTGAAATTGCATTCAAGTAAAGCAAGCAGGAGAAACCAACAGAACAGTGAAAGACATGTGATACTATATAAACTACAGTGTTTTCCGGTTCCAACCGGAATAGTTGGTTCGAGAGTAACTGTTAACAACGGTTACGAGGTCATGCTAAGTTTCCGCAACGCAATTACCCAAACATTATACTTTGCTGTCTGCAAAGACCGCCCGTGTAGTAATATTTGTCTTGAATGTTACATATGTATCTTATTTCTGAAAGAAATTGCGAAAAATAATTATTTTATTGTATCACTTTTTTCTTCTCTAGCGTATGAATTCAAAATGTCATTCATAAATGGCGTCGAAATATCGTCATTTACAGCATGCCTCTCGGCTTACATGTGAGATGTAAGATGAACTTCCATAGCACTAGTCTGAACAGTAGAAACTCCATTCTAATATGCAAGAGACTTTTACAACTACTTTGTTTGAATTTATGAAAATGAAGCAATGTTTTTTAGTCTCATATACTAGTTATATGTGATATCAGAATATAATTTTTTACCACCCAATAAAGCATTGTTTTGAAAGCAAGTGTATATTATAATTAGATTAATGTTTTGTAATGAAGTGGGAATGTTTCTAAATTCAAAGTTTCACCGTTTTCGTGTTAAATGTTGAATTCTGCTTAAGCCGGTGCTTGGGGGCGTGGATGGTAACTTGCACTTTCCAGTACCGTCCATGAACAAGCTCAATCAAACCGAGCCTGCAACATTTTCAATTGTGTTATGTTGGACTTTCTTAAGGGATTCTGTTTTTCTCTATTTTATGGCTAATTAGCTATTGTTGGTATCTTAGTTACCGTATAAATATAGCTTTTGATGATCACATCGATTGATGTTAGCATGCAATATCATGTAGCAGAGTATCACTGTTTGAATGAACACTACTGATTCACATTTCATCATTTTCGTGTTTAAATGTTGAATTTTGCTTAGGGCGTGGACGGTGATTTACATTTTCCAAAATCGCCCATAATCAGGCTCAATCAAACAGAGCCTGCAATATTTTAAATTTTGTCGTTTTGGCCGTCTTTGGGGGGATTCCATTTTTCTCTATTTGTTATTGGTTTAAAAACTGCCCTAACTACCACTCTTTAACTGTATACATCACACCATATCACATCACATTAGTCCAGTCCAGATATTTCAGTCGAACCAAGTTATAATCTATTAAAACCTTTATTATGGAAAACCTTTAGTTTAACCTAACTAACATTTATATTGCGAACACTAGCATTATTTGTTTGTAGGAAGATATTTGTCATAGCAGAAATGTAGCTTTTGAGATAGTATGAGATATGAAATCCATTAAAGCAATACTCCCACATGTTCCTGTATGTATCTTGCACCTGTATCATTTTCTTGTAAAAAATTGTGCTAACTTAATAATACGGTAAATATCAAGGGAATGTCATCACAAACCATTTCAAGGTTAATAACTGGATAAATTATGATTTCATTTAGATAGTTGTAATCAATTTGTAACCAATTGCTACTAGTGAAATTGTTTTGTATCAAATTAAAATAAAGAGAATTTGAAATGTTCTCGTGGTACAACAAACATCTCTTATAAACAATGAACACTGATCAAATCAAAATGTCGGTTTATAAGGACATTTCATAACGAGGCTCTGCTGAGTTCTCGCTAAACAGTTATCCGAGAGTTAGATAACAGTCGGTGTTTGATTTTTTTTTTCCCACGTTATATATTAACCTATTCCCAAAAGGACATTACTTATATTTTCATTCAGTACTTTTTCTTAGAGTAACGCCTCGTAACGGAAAAACGACGTCATTATAATACGCAATTCATTCATAAATGGCGTACGGAAATTTCGTCATTTAAATCATCTGAATCTTACACTGGCTGCCGGTACAAACCATAATATCTAGCTCGATTGTAATTGTTTCCGTCTGTACCGACAGCCGGTGTTTGAATTTTATTCTTGCATATTGCATATCAATTATTTTCAGAACAGAAATAACGAAAACTGATATTCTCATAACGCATTTTTCTTTTCTGATAGTAGCGTATGAACTTACAACTTCATTCATAACGGTAAAATAACGTCATCCTAAGAACACAATTCAGAAAAGGCGCGCGACAATGACGTCATTTAAAGCACGCGACTTTTGGTTGTAAGACACTATACTCCTGTCTGATGTACAGGATTTAGGATCTTCACTAGTTGTGTTGTAATATACTTTACAAGTTGAGACATGTCAGTCTTTCTATCAAATATTATATAGAATTTGTTTATTGTTGCTCGGCAACAGAAAGAAATAAGATATTTTTCATTGCTAGATTTAATACAAGCTGTTCAAAGAATGGAATTGTATAACAATACAGAACTTATTCACATATAGATATATTCATGATATTATCGCCTATATACGAGTAGAATATCATACTTGTCATCGTATATTCAAAGATCGATATCTTTTGCATTTACACCATATGTATTCACAATATATGGCAAACCATATTAATAACTTAATGAGCTACTACTTTTGATATTGGTTGTATTAGACAAATTGAATGATATTTACGGTCTCGTTATCAATGATTTATTATGCCCCCATTTTGAAAAAAAGGGGGTATATTGCTTTGCACTTGTCGGTCCGTCGGTCCGTCGGTCCGTCGGTCCGTAGACCAAATGGTTTCCGAGTGATAACTAAAGAACCCTTAGGCCTAGGAACTTCAAACTTGGTATGGTGATTGGTCATGACCAGTAGATGACCCCTATTGATTTTGGGGTCAAGGGGTCAAAGGTCAAGGTCACATTGACCTTGAAAGCAAAAACGGTTTCCGATCAATAACTAAAGAACCTTAAGGCCTAGGAACTTCAAACTTGGTATGGTGATTGGTCATGACCAGTAGATGACCCCTATTGATTTTGGGGTCAAGGGGTCAAAGGTCAAGGTCACATTGACCTTGAAAGCAAAAACGGTTTCCGATCAATAACTAAAGAACCTTAAGGCCTAGGAACTTCAAACTTGGTATGGTGATTGGTCATGACCAGTAGATGACCCCTATTGATTTTGGGGTCAAGGGGTCAAAGGTCAAGGTCACATTGACCTTGAAAGCAAAAACGGTTTCCGATCAATAACTAAAGAACCTTAAGGCCTAGGAACTTCAAACTTGGTATGGTGATTGGTCATGACCAGTAGATGACCCCTATTGATTTTGGGGTCAAGGGGTCAAAGGTCAAGGTCACATTGACCTTGAAAGCAAAAACGGTTTCCGATCAATAACTAAAGAACCTTAAGGCCTAGGAACTTCAAACTTGGTATGGTGATTGGTCATGACCAGTAGATGACCCCTATTGATTTTGGGGTCAAGGGGTCAAAGGTCAAGGTCACATTGACCTTGAAAGCAAAAATGGTTTCCGATCAATAACTAAAGAACCTTAAGGCCTAGGAATTTCAAACTTGGTATGGTGATTGGTCATGACCAGTAGATGACCCCTATTGATTTTGGAGTCAAGGGGTCAAAGGTCAAGGTCACATTGACCTTGAAAGCAAAAACAGTTTCCGATCAATAACTAAAGAACCTTAAGGCTTAGGAACATTAAACTTGGTATGGTGATTGGTCATGATCAGTAGATGACCCCTATTGATTTTGGGGTCAAGGGGTCAAAGGTCAAGGTCACATTGACCTTGTGGGTAAAACGGTTTCCGATCAATAATTAAAGAACCTTAAGGCCTAGGAACTTCAAACTTGGTATGGTGATTGGTCATGATCAGTAGATGACCCGTTTAGATTTTGGGGTCAAGGGGTCAAAGGTCAAGGTCACATTGACCTTTTAATTAAAAACGGTTTCTGATCAATAACAAAAGAACCCTTAGGCCTAGGAACTTCAAACTTGGTATGGTGATTGGTTATGACCAATCAGATGACCCCTATTGATTTTGGCGTTAAGGGGTCAAAGGTCAAGGTCACATTGACCTTGTAGGTAAAAACGGTTTCCGATCAATAATGAAAGAACCCTTAGGCCTAGGGACTTCAAACTTGAGATGGTGATTGGTCATGATCAGTAGATGACCCCTATTGATTTTGGGGTCTAGGGGTCAAAGGTCAAGGTCACATTAACCTTGTAGGTAAAAATGCTTTCGGATCAATAACTTAAGAACCCTTATGCCTAGGAACTTCAAACTTGGTATGGTGATTGGTCATGACCAGCAGATGACCTATTGATTTTGGGGTCAAGGGGTCAAAGGTCAAGGTCACATTGACCTTGTAGGTAAAAACGGTTTCCGATCAATTAACTAAAAACGCTTAGGCCTAGGAACTTCAAACTTTGTGTGATGATTGGTCATGACCAGCAGATGACCCCTATTGAGTTTTAGGTGAAGGGGTCAAAGGTCAAGGTCACATTGACCTTTTAAGTAAAAAACGGTTTTCTGATCAATAACTCAAGAACGCTTAGGCCTAGGAACTTCAAACTTGGTATGGTGATATGTCATGACCAGCAGATTACTCCTATTGATTTTGGGATCAAGGGGTCAAAGGTCAAGGTCACAATGACCTTGTAAGTAAAAACGGTTTCTGATCAATAACTAAAGAACGCTTCGGCCTAGAAACTTCAAACTTGGCATGGTGATTGGTCATGACCAGCAGATGACCCCTATTGATTTTGGGGTCAAAGGTCAAGGTCACATTGACCTTTTAAGCAAAAAACGGTTTCTGATCAATAACTCAAGAACGCTTAGGCCTAGGAACTTCAAACTTGGTATGGGTGATTTGTCATGACCAGCAGATTACTCCTATTGATTTTGGGATCAAGGGGTCAAAGGTCAAGGTCACAATGACCTTGTAAGTAAAAACGGTTTCTGATCAATAACTAATGAACGCTTCGGCCTAGAAACTTCAAACTTGGCATGGTGATTGGTCATGACCAGCAGATGACCCCTATTGATTTTGGGGTCAAAGGTCAAGGTCACATTGACCTTGTATGTTAAAACGGTTTCCGATCAATAATAAGAGAACCCTTAGGCCTAAGAACTTCAAACTTGGCATGGTGATTGGTCATGACCAGCAGATGACCCCTATTGATTTTGGGGTCAAGGGGTCAAAGGTCAAGGTCACATTGACCTTGTAGGTAAAAACGGTTTCTGATCAATTTACTAAAAACGCCTAGGCCTAGGAACTTCAAACTTTGTATGATGATTGGTCGTGACCAGCAGATGACCCCTATTGAATTTTGGGTCAAGGGGTCAAAGGTCAAGGTCATGACCAGTAGATACTTTATAACCCTTATTAATTGTTTGATCACTGGGTCAGACGTCATGCATAATAACCTTATCACATGACTAATTGGCTGCTGATAGGGGGCATACATGTTTTACAAACATATCTTGTTTCATACAAGTTGAATCTTTTCACAACAAAACAAACGTCTGAAAAATCAATACATATGAGGCGCGTCATGACAAAACCAACGTAATGGGTTTTCGACCAGCATGGATCCAGACCAGTCTGCGTATCCGCGCAGTCTGATCAGGATCCATGCTGTTCGCTATCAGTTTATTTACTTGTTATAGGGGGTTGTTAGCGAAAAGCATGAATCCTGATCAGACTGCGCGGATGTGCAGGCTGGTCTGGATCCATGCTGGTTGCAAACCCATTATGTTGGTTTTGTCGTTAGGCTCATATTCTATTTTCAAATGTTGAGAGAGAGAAGTGTCTGTAAATTGTGACCTTATCTAGGCCACTTTTTCTTATAATATTGTTACCCAGGGTTTCAATTTCTTTTCAATAATTGGTAACAGTATTTCATTACAAACACGTCAATATTGTCTGAATATTATGATACATATTTCTCGAGAGAATAAAGTTATACCATTTAGAGAAGTTTCTGATAATTAAATAGAAGAAAAATATAAGGATAGGTTTCAAAACTGAGGTTTGTGGGTATTAACAGCATCGTTATAAATCCATCATTTGAAAAAATGTGTTGTGTTATTTTACTGGAAAAATGTTAAGCAGTCAAAAACAAGTACCCGGTATCATGAAGCTTTAAAGGCATAATTTCAGGGTTAAATAGTGTATTTCTTTTGAAACAATGACAGCATAATTTGAGTAGTTTTTCAAAATGTGAATATAATTCTCTTTTTTTTACTTTTTTCTACCGATAAAGATGTGCACTCAAATCAAGTATAAAACCATAAGTGCCTAATTTGAGTGTTTGAACTTGTATATATTAAGTATACATTTAAATTTTTGAATTAATTAATTTCAGTAAATCATATACACATGTACTCGGATGAAAAAGAAATATTGTAAAAACACTCTTGCTTTAAATAAACTTTTTCGTAAATTTATTACTCCAGTGTTAAAATATATGGGAAACAAATCAACAATATTTTCTCAGACAAAAAAGAAAAAACTTTATTATAAATGATACCAGTATTTAAGGTTAAACTAATTTCCTATATATTCGTAATATACGTATTGCAAATACCAAGCCAGAAAGCCAAAAGACAATTACATATAGCATAAAGCAGAACCAGTATAATTGCAAAAAAAGAAATAAACATTAAATCAAAAGACAATAACATTAAATTTGCAGAAAGTAGAACTAGTATAATTGCAATAAAAGCCAAGCATTAAGTCAAAAGACAATTACATAAATAAGAAAGTAGAACAAGTGTAATTACAAAAAAATAAACATGAAGTCAAGAGATAAATAAATTAAATATACCAAGGAGAAGTACCCGCGGATTGGATATAAGAAGTAAAACTTATTTGGGAAGGCGAAAAGGTTTATTTCATTGCATTGCATTATGGTGGATATATTGTAAGTGAAAGCTGGACATTTTCTCTCCTTCTCCTTTTTTTTGGGGTGGGGGTGGGAGTGGGTGAGGGTGGCGTATTCAAATTTTTAAAGTAAACAAAAAAAAAAAAAGGTTTTTTTTATTTTAATTTTAATTTATCAAATTATCAAATTTTTAGAACTTTTAATATATTCAAATCCCGAGATATAAGTTCTTTTTAGATATTTCGAATTCTGTTTCTGTTATTTTGTATTTTTTTAATATCTTTAGATGTAGATAAAATATATATTTTATGAAAATATAAACACGTTGTCATATTTTTCTTAAGCTCTGCCGAGATACATTAAATTTGAATGAGCGTGTCACGACTAAACCCAACATAAGGGGTTTTCGACCACATGGATCCAGACCCGCCTGCGCATCTGCGCAGTCTGATCAGGGTCCATGCGTTTCTATCAGTTTTTTTACTTTTATAGGGCTGTAAACGAAACAAGGGTCCTGGGCAGAATGTGCGGATGCGCAGGCTTGTCTGGATCCATGCTGGTCGCAAACGCACTATGTTGGTTTTGTCGTGCCGCGGCTCATATATATTAAACAGTTATTTTACTAGCTCAACGTACCGATACTTGGAACTTTAAATACTGTTGAGTTCCAAGTCAGCATTTTTTAGAAATCATTCTGATTCAGTCCATAATGATGGAATCGTAAAGTACGTTGGAACTGTGACGTATAAACTAAATTCTTTTTAAACTTAAAACATTAACAATTATATATGTCGTATTACTGACAGTATATGACAACTGATAAATATGTTCCGAAAGATTAATTTAGTTCCTTCTAAAATTATTTCAAAATCATGTAATTATATGTGTATACATGTCTGCGTATAAAACTTTTTAAAATAACTGCAACTTTGTGGTTATAAGTTGTTAAATAAATACTCTTCCAAGTAGATGTGTTCTTGTAGAAGAAAGCATGAACATTGTCATTGTTGTTGCTGATAGGTATTTGGAACCTGTAATGGGAAGCGAGATTATATTGTATGTTCAAATTTTGATTTTATTTTCATAAAAAAAAAATTCCAATGGTAGCAATAAATGAAATAAACACAATTGTTTGATAATTTTTAAGCACAAAATGATTTTAACATAATTGTTTGATAATGTTTATGCGTAAAATAAATTAAAACGCAATTGTTTGATTATGTTTATGCATAAAATGAAATAAACACAATTGTTTGATAATGTTTATGCATAAAATAAATTAAACGCAATTGTTTGATTATGTTTATGCATAAAATGAAATAAACACAATTGTTTGATAATGTTTATGCATAAAATAAATTAAACGCAATTGTTTGATTATATTTATGCATAAAATGAAATAAACACAATTGTTTGACAATGTTTATGCATAGAAATACACTATAATACATGTATATTGTTATTGTAAATACATGTATACTGATAATACATCAAACATACATAGATAATTATATTAACTGGGTTTCTCCCTTAAATGGGCAATTAATGAAAAATAAAAATTTTTTCGAAAATGTGATTTTAATCAAATGCATTTTTTTGTGTGTACGTCGCCTTTATAAAATTTTAAAGATCGAAGAAAATTTTTAGTTAATATATAAAAAATTTATAAAAAGCCCTGACTGGAAATTACGAATTTGGATCGGTTTTTTTGTCATTAAAAAATGTTTAAAAAAACAACTTTTCAATTAAGGTTTATGTGGAAATTGAGGGGCGTTTTCCTTAAAACCTACGAAAATTTATTGATAAATTGTCGGTATGTACAATATCTTCCAAAGAAAAATAATAGTCTAAAAACAGTATTTTTTTTAGTACATTTGTAATTTTTTTTCAATAGAAGAAAAATTTTAATTTATAATTGATGTTAAATTTTGTATATAGTTTGGGAGATTTTTTCTTTTGAAAATGTGCCCCGAGTTAAATGCATCAAATACATACACAAGCGATAATGGTGTGATTGCATTGTACCTGACTCCAGGTACTGCACTGGCTGTAGGGGATGTAAGAATATAGCATGCTCGTTGAATTGCTCATTTTTGCTGCGATTTACTGCAATATCGATGAAAAAGTCATACCGAAAGGATCATACACGTAACAGGTTATTTTGTTCTGGAGTTTCATATTGCTATGACAGGGAACGTGTTTTTGTTGTTGTTTGTTTGTTCTTTGTTTTTTTGTGTTTTTTCGGTTATTTTTTTTCTTTTGTTGTTGTTGTTGTTGTGTTTTTGTTTTGTATTTTGGCTGATGATACAATAGAGAAAGAACATAGGTAGAAATATGGTCCTGATCTAAAATATACCACCTGTCATTTTAGCCAAACCATCAAGGTATATCCGAATGAATTGTATCTCAAAGGAATAAAGCTTATATAAATATTTGTTTTCGTACACAAATACTAGGTCACATGTACTTGTCAGAGAAGTTTTTAAGTTTTCCCTTTTATCGTATATTAAACCTTTTGCTGATTACAAATTCATTGTATTTTCAAGAAATTATATACTATGTAGTTTGCTATTACCGTCGTTGGCACCACTCAAGAAAAAAACATCAATTTAATAAATCCATATTACTTTTTTCTTGCCTGACTTAGTTAAAATATAATAAACAAGTTTAATACATTAGCATCTTAGCATGTGTGCAGCAACGATTTATTGCAAACCACGAAACCTAGGGGAATAATAAATCTAGCATTTATAATAGAAATATCAATTAATTTTTCTTACCCCACCTCATACGAAAAAACTGTTTTCTCATGGTGCATGAAAAACCATCTGAAATTTTAATGAGGGTCTGAAATTAATGTCATAAAGTTTTAGTATCAGTGCTGAAAGGAAGAAACGTCGTTTATTATATTTTTAGTTAGTTTATATATCATATCAGTAAATCTTCAACCACATATGCTATACGCAATGAAAGCGTGTGGAAATGTAAGTCAATGAAAAACAATAATGTATTGTGCCCAACGATAAAAAACAACCTAAACCGAATATTAAAACTAGGTTTTTCTAACATATGTCTGGGGTATCTGGCTTTGAAATAATATGACAAAAAGCAAACAATTCAGTGAGAAATAAATCGAAAAACAATCTAAAGCACTTCCCAAATTCGTCCCGTTATCCTTTTATAGAAGCAGCCAAAGATTTCATAAACTCTGTTTTACAGTCTTCATTATGTACATATATATAAACGAGTATATGTAACTGGAGCATACGCATTTAAAACTCATAAATTATATATACAGAATAAACTGGCACACCATTAAAGACCCCATATTACGTTTTTCACTATTTTTTTTGATACTTTTGTTTTAAAAGCATTTAAACTTTCACCCTTTAAAATGACCTAATTCCCTTTGCGAAAAATTTCCCCTTTACTTTACTTTCAACCCGTCGTTAATTCGCTGTTATAGTTTTATAGTAATTATCGGGGGATATTTCATATAGTACATAGCAAAAAAATCTGTGGAATGTGCTGATTTATTATTTCTTTGTTACGGACATATTGCTAAACAACCAAATTGCATTTCAAATTTGCACCTTTTTCCGTGTCCAATAGTTAAGTGTTAGTCATTCGGTGTTTTGGATTGAATAACGATAAAGCATGAATGAATAATGCTGTATATATATTTGATAACATTAAATAACTACTTAACTAGAAACACCATACGCGCACAGAGAATATGATGTTGTGAAAATATTCAGTTTTCAACAACACGTTATCTGCGTCATTAACAGTGTAAATGTTGGAGGAAATATAACACTGTATAGGAAATTGTATACTACTGGATTAAATTATTAACTTCTCAAATGCCTTACTTAGTTTGCATATTTTCAAACTAAAGGATATTTCGAGTGAATGAATGTAAGTAATTATTCGTTTTATTTTGCGTTTGTCTTTATCAATTCAATCTGGTCAACGTGAATGATATTTTCAAAGAAAACAAATATACTTATAGGGGATGAACAGAACAGAATTGAAAGAAATAAATCACTGATAAATTACTATAATAATAAGTATCTCTTGTTGAGTTATTCTAATTAAAGATGGTTCATGTATGGCTTCAAATCAATTTAGTAATTTTGCCGTTTTGTTATGTGATATCATTTTAATTAACAATATGAGTTCAGTTGTACTACAGAAAGCTATTCCCCTATTACACGCTTAATTAGTGGTTACATTCATACATGCCGTAAATTTATTTCTTCTTTCAACGAAGCATTTTTAATTGGCAATAAACCCTGCCTAAGACTATATTTTCTGAGAATGAATCGAGCTGTCATAAAAAAGTATAATGTATTTGAAGAAAAAACGACGATTTTATAGCATAACTATAAAAGTACAATGTCAGAACAATGACATTTTAAAATGGGTTGCATATATTAAAACAGTAGCTTTCTTTTTTTTTAGGAAAAATGCTTATTGTATGATCACTGTTGTAGCAGAAAATCAATCTTTTTTACGTAAGCAATAAACATTGTTTATAACAATTACGTTCCGCTTTTGTGACTCCTTAAAACTGGTATTGCACGGTCGTTAAAATAAGATGAATAATGAACCAAACGAAGTATACACATAAGTATGGCAAATGCATAGTTTATTCTTAAAATCCAAATTCAAGGTTTTAGCGCGACTTTATAAGATTCTGTTCAATTTTGTTATAACAGATGATCATTCAAAGTGTAAAGATTTATATTATTACATCATTATTTAATTGTTATGCAAAATTGTTTATTGCAGATATTTTGACTATTGCGGTAAAAGTAATACCAAATTGATATATTTATTGAATGATAGGCTTGTTTTACATCTACTTTATAGCGTTTCTCAGAGAATATTTGGAAAGTGAATGGAATATATTTATATTTTTTACTTTTCTAAATGGGTATGCACATTTAGCTAGGAGTCTGTTTCATGTCTCTATTATATCTAACAAAGTGCGTTTGCGACCAACATGGATCCAGACCAGCCTGCGCATCTGCGCAATCTGATCAGGATCCATGCTGTTCTCTTACAAACCCTATTACAAGTAGAGAAACTGATAGCGAACAGCATGGATCCTGATCAGACTGCACGGATGCGCAGGCTGGTCTGGATCCATGCTGGTCGCACACGCACTATGTTGGTTTTATCATGACGCAGCTTAAATACTTGTGTCTGAGAGTATGCCTTGTAATTTCTTAGACTAAGCAATAAACTTTCAATAAAGAATGCTGAAAGAATAGAACTCGTTTAAATAGAAGCATTGATTTATGGGAATTGTTCTATAAACAGTTGATTGCTGGCCATTATTGTAGTTGTTATTTAGAGTGCACTTCAGGTTTGTTGTTGCAAGTTATATGCAAAGGTATAAGAGTGCAGTAAAGTTTATTTTAGAGGTAATAATCATTATATATTCTTAAGGAAACAAGTAACGTAGAAATACATGATATAAAAGATACATAACTCTAGAAACTTGATGTTTGTTTGGCTAAATAGAGCACAATATTATGTTTTCGTCTCCTAACACAAACATATGTATTTATTTTATAGGTAATAATCAGGATGTTTCTAAGAAAACAAGTAATGTAGAAATACATGATAGAAAAGAGACATAACTATAGAAAGTAGATGTTTGTTTGGCTATTAAAATAGAGAACAACGTTATGTACTAAGTACACAAACATAAGTATTCCTTATCAATAGGAACTATTAAATGTCGTTCTTCTTCCACTACTGTACATAACCCACTCTGGGGCATTATCGTTGGAAGGAAAATAAAGACGAATCAAAATGATGAAAATTTTGACATAATGTTTGAGAGGAGATTATTATAAGATATATATATATATATATATATATATATATATATATATATATATATATATATATATATATATATATATATATATTGTGTGTATTATGTGTAATTGATAAACTGCAATTTACATTTATAAGATAAAAATGCTATGTTATCAAATATGATTGTGTGATATAAGTATATGAGTATTCATATAGGATTTAATTGGTTGATACTGTTTGGTGTGTGTTATATGAGTATTTGATATATGATATATAGAAGTCATATGATATTGCAATCTCATATGATTGTGATACACGAGTTTGATACTATGTGATATATGAGTAGATGTATTGAAAGTGTGATATATGATATGACGATTTGTTATATGATATGAGATTTTGTTATTGTAATGTGATATGATGATTTAACGTATGTGATATGAGGATTTGATATAATATTATGCTTTAAGAATTTAATATATATGATATAAAACTTTAATTAACTGTTATGGGATTGTGTGATATATAAGATACGAAAGATTGATTCCTTAAATGAGAATTTGATAGAATATAATTTGAGAGCATGTATACTAAAATACCGTTTGGTGAAAATATAATTGTATGGAAATAAATGTCAATTAATATTATTTGATATGACTGCGTGGTAGATGTTATATGCATATAATGTTGTCTCATCATATGTGATATGACAGTTTAATATCAAGTCTATATCTTTATTGTTTCAGATATAGGGTATACATGGTTACAATTACAGATCTCGGGGCCAGCAATACAAGCGAGGTTGTGGACTTTGCAACGAACCTTACGGGTACGTGATTTTTGTTTTTTAAAACTTTCAAAATTTGTTTGAGTTTCATAAGATAAACCAGCACATTCAGAATACTTAGTACAATTTGTGTGATGAAATGATATGTTAAGGTCATGTATTAGAAATCAAAATAGTAATGCAACAGAAATTGTTGTTATGTTTAAAGAAAAGTTTTTTTTAGTTTCAGCGAGTATGCTTAATATGTCACTGAGAAGTGAGAAAATGTGGAACATTCTATCACATCGATGTTAGATATATAGCATATATTCTGCACAAAAAAACACTTGATTTTTCGGGTTTTTTTATGTCTGATTAGTAAAAAACGACAATTTAAAAGCTATTTAAAATGAAGCATGTGAAACAGACGCAGGAAAGAGGAGACGACTTCAGGCATTCAATGGCTACGTGAACGCCATGTATTCAACGTTATTCAAGTTTATAGTCACCTTTGCGGTGTAACCTTTAATTATTGAAGGGTACTAATTAATTGCATTTAAACTAGATATATGCAATTGAAAGCAAAATTCAATAGAAGTGAATGATTTTAGTTTTACACGCCATCAAAATGTGTCGAACCAGCTATGCCGATGCATTTAGATGGCTTGTGGAATATATAATTATTCACATATGAGTGTATATTGTGAGGGTCATATTTCATTTCATGAATAAAAACTGAATTTTCACTACTTTACAAAAATTTGTTTTTAAAATAAAGCGATGCGTTCAAGAAAAAAATAATTGGTTTTAGGTGCCATGCAGAAGATATGCAAATGTTGTTTTTTGTTGTTGTTTTTTATGTTGCAATCAACTCCATTGTAATTGTTTAGGCATATCTTACCAAAACAGCTTAGATTGTATTTCATATCTTATAAAAATATGATTTCTTTTATGCTTTTATTATGTACGTTCCAAAAAATCAATACAGCAATCTTGGGATATTAATGTATCCACAACATTGTTGATGACATACTGATATTCATCACATACCCGTGGCGATTTTGCGAGTACGTAAAAATGGTATTTCGCGGCCGTGGATGCATGTTGACTTGACGTAATAGGGTTATATTAACATATCGTAAAGACGCGCTAAATGTATGCGTTACACAATAATGGCGCGTCAATAAAAATAATTATTTTGCAAATTAAACAGTCTTCATTTTGAGCGCGTGCTAAATAGAATATTATAAATTGTAGGTTCATTACTGATTTTATTGCACTCGATGAATAATAACATAATACAGTAGAACTTCGGTAAGTCGAAGTTGAAGGAACTTGGGTAAAAACTTCGACACATCGGGACTTCGACTCATGAATCGCTCTCAATTCCATGACAAAATTTCGACCCGTGACTAGTGCTAATCATAAGATCTCTAGTGCTAATCATAAGATCTATAACGAAACCTTGTTCATGTTTTTCAATCATTAATCAGATATTTTATATTTAACTATGATAAAAATAGCATGTTAGATAACGTTTTTCACGGCTTATTATTTTGACTACCCGTTGACGTATACAATAGAGTTACAAAAGGCGTAACAGTAAGAAAGGGCGATAACTAAACCGGCTTATAGTAAATATTTCGCGTGTTATTCTTACGCAACACCGGGTCATGGATGTTTTCAAATGAAAGTAGTTTTTACTGTTTACTTTCAAATACCACTACGGCAATTAAAATACTAACAATTAAAGCATTTTATCACACATTTTATCGCAAACAAAGGCTGTTTGAACACACGGATGTGTTGTTGACACCTGTCACACAAGTTGATTGGAAATCGTCTTCGCAGCCAGATAAGGTGTGAAAAATGTCTCGAGATCGAAGGTGTCAAAATAATCGAAAGACTTCGACTTATTTGTGGTAAATTGCACTAGATTTACTTTATACGGACCACGAAAAAACTTCGACACATCGAAAAATTCGACACATAAAATCTCGACTCATAAGTAGGTTTTTATAAGGAATATATAGGGAGAAAAATCGGGACTTTCATTTTTCTTCGACACATCGAGAAAAATCGACTAATCGAAGTTCGACTCATAGAAGTTCTACTGTATTGTGCTCGCCAGAGGCTCTCAAAATATAATTTTATGCAACTCGTTGAATAAATTCAGTACTGAACCTTCACTCAGTCAATATCCTCTATATAATATAATGCTGCTTTACGCCTTTGATCTAACATGATTTTGCGGGTGATATGCAAGATTAAGTCATCTTGTAGAATTTATGAAACGGAAAAATTGTGGGCAATAATGGTTTCACTAGCTGTATGAATTTTATTTTCCTAAGTAAAAAGTTGTAACTTTTTTAAATAGAAGAAATCTTAGTTTGCTTTACACATTATATAACTTTTATAATATTTCTATTCATTTTCATTTTTTACAGACACATTTGATTACGTTCAAGTGCGATCAAGGGGGATACAACTCGAAGAGGCTCTTATACTCTTTGTAGTTGTCGGACTGTGGGCATGCGCAATGGTGCTATTTGTGAAGCAGTGGGATAATATTCGTATTTTACAACCTCAGGAAACTCGTTATAAACACAGTCCAAAGAATTTGCACACAATAAAAATTGTGAAAAAGCCTCAAGATAGTGTAATATATAAAAATTATAGTCGGAAAATGTCGTTGACAATGGTAGAAAGAGAGAAGAAGCTTTTACGGATGAATACGGTACCGATCATGGAAAACGTGCATTCACTGCAGACTATAAACTCATTCAAAAAACTTTCCACTATAGAAATGGAAGAAGGGATTCAAGAGGAATCAGACAATGTTGACGTAGGCTCAAATGTGTGACGTAATTAATGACGTCATATTTTTGTATATACGACACTGCCACAAAGCGTGAAAATTTTCTGTGATATGTTTCCTGGTACATACAAGTGTTAATTATTCCATAATCATGAAATAGTAGAAGTATTATTTAGATGGGAATGTAACGTAGATGGGTCGGTGTTATATATAATTTGTTGTTTCATCCTTTTTCTCAAAAACAATATCTTCGGTATATATTTTTAGAATGTTTATGACATTAAATGAAATGACACATTTTGTGTACATAATTCATAGTTCTAAGTTCCTATACGACATTTGTCTATAAATCAGTCTATAATACACTTTTGCTTTTTTAAATCATATGACTTGTTTATTGTTTTGCAAACAAATTTGATATAATTACTTATGAATAGTACTTAGTTTTCTGAACGAAAAAGTCTACAAGTCATGTGTATTATTTTATATGGGAAGTTTACCATAATGCTGTCTGTGGCTAATTATATCTTCTCAAGCTTTGTAACGCAACATTTTGGAAAACTATAAATATATATTTTGTTGCGAAAAGGTCAATGTGCCATTTGTGTCAAAATAGGAAAAAGGCATTTGCTACTGAACAAACACGAATGTGTGTCAATGAGAAGTGTGATTACGGACAGGAACTACCAATACTTTTACTAAAAACAACAAACAAATTGTTTACGTTTAACTTTAAATCAGCCAAACGTTATAACATACGAGACACAAATTTGAATGAATGCGTGAAAGGGAGACGCCGATATGAAACGCTGAACGGTTTATACCGCCAAAAAGTCGCGAAGTGGCAGCGATTATAGCTGTTAAAGACATATATATTTTCGCATTAGCGTCTAAATTATTACTCTTCGTAGGCATGTGTAGTTATTATCCTGATAAATAATTGCATAACGATTAAATAAATGGTTAAATAAACATTATCGAGGCCAGTTCTTGTAGATTTTTTTTTAAAATAGACGTACGCATTGGATGGAAAACGAGGGCAAAGTCTAAATAAATTGAAAACTTATTTCCTGCCTGCTATATATTAGTCGATAAAGTACAGAACGATTGCCTTAATTAGCTCGTGCTTAAAAATACATTTACAGTTATTGCATGCCCTGACAGAAAAAGGAAATGCAAGCAATAAAAAGAACATTTGTTTATCATGTAGGCCTTTGCAATTTATTTGCTCAACGTAGGAATCTGTTACGTGATCAGACCATGTCAATGCATGATAATTTCTGTTATTATTTTAGTAATTGTTCCTGCTACATAAGTGGTGTAGCAACATTAAAACCATATTAAATACGCCCTGGGGATGGTAATTGAATAGACCAATTTGTGTAGTGCAAATTATGTTCGAGTATAGAATATACCAAATGGTGAACTGATCATTAAAGGTCGACTTTATAAAAGAAACGGTATGGTAGAAATTGAAATGTCAAGTGCATTAGTTCATAAAATATTCACCATTAGACAACACAAATCGCGTATGTATAAATGTCATGGTATCAAAAAGCAAATTTTACCAAATTATCAAATTATAAGCGTTAAAGGCTACATAATACAAAATTTATTTTGTCGTAGGGAATTTGTAGTTTTTTGTATACTAACTGTTTAAACGAATTTAACTGTTTAAATCTATATTTCATTTTAATTGAATTTCATTTCGTTTAGATAATTACCCTTTTCTTTAAACGAAAAAATAATACGATTTCATGAGATAATGGTTTGTTTATACGAATTTGGCTATTCCTTTGATTCCATCTCAGGACAAAAGGAAGAGCAATGATCAATTGTCAAGTATGATCAACATGACTGGAGAATAACATGTATTTTGCAGTCACATATTAGTTCTTAAACCTCGACTTGAATTTCATTTGTTTTAATAATATATACCACATTTATTGCTCAAAACGTCGTATGATTCTCTTTCGTTAAAGAAGTATATTACATGTATTAGATATTACGAAGATGTTATTATAATACACATTATGCCTCAGAAATCCATATTTTATAAAGTTCTTTCGAAATGTTTAACAAGTGTTTAATAATGTTTCTATAATGGATTTAGAGCATGTTTAACAACCGGTTGCGGAAAATAGCGTTGACAATGCAGTTATGTGCCGTAAAGGTAGAAAAATGTAAACAGAGTAGTATTTTGACTTCCATACAGATTCACTGCTACAGTTATACTATTTGCCAACAATGCAAAAGGAGCAAAGATTGTTCAACTTCATGGAAAATCAGTATTTTCTTTATACTGTAACAGGATACCAAAAATAAAAAGGTTTAGAGAAATTAAATAGCATTTCTGGGGCATAATGGGCCACCAAGTTAACTTTACAGGCACGTGTTCAAAGCCTTCTTCTGTTCTAGACGACATTTTGATTTTTAGCTCGACTATTCGAAGAATATGAGAGCTATTGTAGTCGCCCCGGCGTCGGCGTCAGCGTCCGCGTCTGCGTTGGTTTAAGTTTTTTGTAAAGTCAAATATCTCAATTATTGCTTGAGATATTCAATTGAAACTTACAATACTTATTTATAGTAACTAGGTACATCAGATTGACAAGTTGGATAACTCTACTTACATTATTGACAGAATTATGCCCCTTTTTAACTTAGAAATTTTGGTTAAAGTTTTTTGTAAAGTCAATTATCTCAATTATTGCTTGAGATATTCAATTGAAACTTACAATACTTATTTATAGTAACAAGGTACATCAGATTGACAAGTTGGATAACTCTGCCTACAATATTAACAGAATTATGCCCCTTTTTGACTTAGAATTTATGTTAAAGTTTTTGTAATACCTCAAATATTTTCAAAGTCCATTGACATATGGCTTTGAAACTTTGCACACATGTTCGCCATCATGACCCCAACCTGTAGACAGGAGGAGGTAACTGTATCAAGCATTTTGACAGAATTATGCCCCTTTTCAACTTAGAATTTACTTTTAGGTTTGCATTCCACCTCGTAACTTTAACATGGATTTAAAGAAAAATTTTGTCCTTTTGTTATAACTCTGAAAATTTTACATTATCAATGTTCTTTTACTATCAAGCACTAAGAATAGTCGAGCGTTGCTGTCCTACTGACAGCTCTTGTTCTTTTGTGTTATTTGTAGGAAATGATTTGTATCTAATACATGTATCTTATACTGTACATAATCTATTATCTATATTTTGATTAACGTTTTAACTTGGTTTATGTATTAATTCAAGTAAAAAATCTTTAGCAATTTGAAATTGGGTTCTGTATGTTATGATGTTAAATATGAGCCGCGTAACGACAAAACCAACGTAATGCGTTTGCGACCAGCATGGATCCAGACCAGCCTGCGCATACGCGCAGTCTGATCAGGATCCATGCTATTCACGATCAGTTTTTCTACTTGTTATAGGGTTTGTAAGCGAACAGCATGGATTCAGATCAGACTGCGCGGATGCACAGGCTGGTCTGGATCCATGCTGGTCGCAAACGCATTATTTTGGTTTTGTCGTGACGCGGCTCATATATCATGCTCAAATATTCTAAAAAAAACTCCCAAAATAAAATTTGTAAATATTACTGTAATGATGCCTTACTTTTTTCATATGATTAATAGAACTCCTTATTAGCTGTTATTGAAAGAATTTTACAATGTACATATATTACAATAATTTTAGTCACGTTGTACTTGCAAATTATAATAAAATATAGGAAGCATATGATTGAAACAATATCAATGTTCTTAATTTTTGTGGGTTCATTGAATTATTAAATTATAAAGAATCATGATGAATGAAATCGTTGAAGTTAAGATATTGATTAGATCTAAGTTTAATTTCTTTGTTATTAAAACGGTGTAAATTTAAATTCTAGTGATTTAATTTTTATAATTTGACTGCGATTATTAATTTAAAATGAATATTATGTTATATGATATGATTGTTGCACCAATACTAAGGAGCATATATTTTGAATATTAAATGCTGTATTATATAATGTATTGAATTATTGTATAATGTTGTACGCTATTTATATGATGGTACTAACATGTGTATTAACTTTATATTGTTTTGTGTACTGTTAATGTCACTAAACAGTCATCATTTTAGCAACACTTTTCGAAGTAAAAGTGGGGCTATTATCAATACAACTTTGATTCGCCAGTATCGCAGGAGCGGGCGATGGTTTATCGTTTTGTTGAAGTTTATGACAGAATGTCGGACTATTTCTTGCCGCACGAAAACGTGCTTTGGTTCTAACAAGTATCATATTTAGAATAACGAGTTTTTTCATGTACTGCTTGCCCAGTTGTAAACCCTCACTTTGCCAAAATGTTATAAGCTGTCTATTTACAGTTAACCAAATTTCGAGATAAAAATATTTTATAAACAAAACCCAGAATCTTACAGGCCCATTTTGTCTCAGAAATGATTTTATTTTTTTCTCAAAATTTTTTATTTCTATTTTGGTGAATATTATAGTATCCAAAGAGATGCTCATTGGCCAATTACCCTGAACCATCTTTTTCATCTGTTGCCTTTTCTTGATCAGTAAGGTTATAGTAAATTAGTATATTGTACGGAAGTTTACATTTTGGTTTTAAGACATATTATTTCACATGTATCACTATTATCCTCTGATAGCTTCTACGTTTTCTAAAACCATTATGTCAACATTAAGTTAACATTACAAAATTGATCTTTGCCCTTTTCTTAAGAAGTAAAAATGTATTTGTTTCTGAGGTATAATGTGCATTATAGTAGGGTTAAACTGTTGGATTCCACAGATTGGCTTGGTACTGGTCTTTTTGTTCAGAATTTTCCTTACCGCTGAAATTATTGTTACAAAGAGTTTCATGTAATTACGTATTTTTCTTATTTACCATCACACTTTGACGCGTATTTTTCTTATTTACCATCACACTTTGACGCAAGAAATAAAACTTTGTTGATAACATGAACTACGATGCAATAGTTTAAAAAAAGGATAATTCACTAGTTAAATAACTTTGCAACGTAACGTCATATGCGTCATACAAACATAGTTTAACCATATGTGTGTCCATGGAAAGATGATAACGACTCGTAATTATGGCATGTAAAAAATAAGGTTATAATTTTATTATATCCGAGAAGCTTTATAACTAAATTAACTGGACTCGTTGAAAATAACAAACATTATTTTATGCTACTTTAAAAATAAATTCAGTATTGAACCCACATTTAACCAAGATCCTCTAATGTATCTATTTTAAAAAAGTATTTGCAAAATAGTTCTTATTTTACACATAGGTTATAGAATAAGAATTCCTAAATTGTCAAACGCCTTACTAGCAGTTTCGATGATTTTACATATTAGATGATGGCGATTTTTTAATTTCTTTTTTTTTTTTTTTTTTTTTTTTTTGAAGTTTTGTAATAATTATATGTGATGAAAATTATCTCCAATCTTGTGGATGAGATGTGTAATACAAGTTAAATTATGGGAATAAATTCCAATCATTAAGCATATCTATATGTTTTCTGTAAACAAATACAAATGTATCATTTTCCTTTGATATGTAAATATATGTACACAATTATGATGAAATGGGTCATGTTTTATGAGAAATAACATCACAATCTTCTTTATATTATATGTACAATATGCTAAAAGATAAAAATTAAATACATCTATTATTTACATTGTTTGTTGTTGTAACTGATGTTGAGGATGATGTTGCCATATGATGATGTTGCCATACAGTATGCGACACCTTTGCAATTTTAATAGTAAAAGAATATGTCAGAAGAGTTATAATTTTTTTATACGACACTGCATAATTTTATCTCAAATGATTTAGCTGATTTGCCAAAGACGAAGCAACAATTCAGTGTTATAGAGCAAAAGGGCATGAAACAGGGCATAACAATAATGGTTTCAGTGGCCAAATTACGAAACGATTATGACACAATGACAGACAGGCGCTCCAGTGCACGTCTAACACATCAAACTTTTAATAATTCTATACAGCTGAGTCTGTAATTGTCACCTTTTGTTTTGTTTTCATCATTGCTCACTTAGGATCCCCCACTTTCAGACAATATTTACAAGACCTTGGCATTAAAAAAACAGTTACTGTTTATCTTTCTCACACACGTCTTATTGTCACATTGAAGATTCCATGATTACCATGTTTCTAAACTCATAATTTTCACCATTTTTGTGTTAAAATGTTGCTTTCTGCTTAAGCCGGTGCTAGGGGGCTTTGACGGTCTCTTGCATTTTCCAGAACCATCATGAACATGCTCAATCAAACTGAGCATGCAACATTTTCAATTTTGCCGTGTTGGGCTTTCGTTAGGGATGCTGTTTTTCTCTATTTTAAAGTAGACAATTACAAAATTCTGGAAACAAAGTGATCCCTCGGAACCATTAATCACAACAAAATAACATAAGAATTGCAGACTCGGTTTGATTGAGTCTGTACATGAGGGATAATGAATAGGTGCAACATCCCTCACGCCCCCTAGAAGCGGTACTCAATTCTCAACACTTTATAGTGTTGGTATCAATGATCCCGAAGGACAAGAAAATATAACAACAAATATGATAAACAAGATCAACAAGGAAAGGCGGCGTTCAATGAACGCAACCCCCATATGACCCAGCAACAAGAACCAATGGCAAGGAGCCAAGGCGGACCCTAAACATAAAAAGGGCAGGGCAACGACACGTTAATCATTAAATGATAAATAATTTGTAACTGATTAGGAATTCAAAGAAAATAATAATAGGCCCATAAAGGGGACAGGAGACCGGGGGAAGGGGGAGGGGGTGTTAATCAAAGAAATAAAAACTAGAGGGGGGGGAAGGGTTAATCAAAGAAATAAAAACTAGAGGCAATGGGAAAGATACTTACCGTAGACGAGAAAACAACAAGGGACACAAGCAAAAGTGTCGCCAAAACAGTATGAAACAACATAGAGATACATCTGAGGAACACAGTAGGGCGCCGCCTTGGAACGGTAGCAGCATAATAATGACTGCTGGGGAGTTTAAACCAGTTAATGGTGCACCAAACCTCGCTCTTAGCCCCACCATGTTCCTATAAACGAGACAGTGTAAATAAAATGAATCCCCGCCGAGTGAAATTCTAACAGTTGTCATGGTTACAAAAGGTTAAATAAGTAAAAACTGAAGTGAAGTACGGGGCAACTTTTTACGGCTGCCTACGGCACTTGACACCTGCTGTTTTGAAATGCAATGTTAAGGGGACAATATAAATCAGTCCCTCAAGCCACAATCCGGGAAAAATATTATCTTTAGATGATAGGCCAGCATTTTCCAGATGAAGTCCGGATTAGAAACTTTGAGACATACTCTGACATTGCTAAAATTTTTAAAACAAGGGCTATCCATTTGTCATGTTAGCTTTTGAACTGATCTGTAATTGACATTTTAATGGTATATATACTGTTTTAGTTTTACGATGCACCACGAAGTTTTGGTCTCATTGCACCCAAACTGACGGCGTGGCCGAGTGGTTAACGCGTCGGACTAGTAATCTAAGGATTGCTTACCGCGTGGGTTCAAACCCTGTCAGGGGCAAGCCGTTGTTTCCTTGAGCAAGAAACTTTACATTCATTGCTTAGTACTGGTTGGTTCCAGGAACGGATTCGAGAGTGTTTCAATAAGCTTATAGCTTCCAACACAATCGAACTAAAATAAATTTGTATAAACTAAACTGAAAAGATGATTTGGCAAACATCGGATGTTAAAAACTTTAAGAAACACCAATGGTCAAAACTACCTCACTTGCTGGAGCAACGAGATACATAGAATCTAGTAATTAGAACCAATTTAGTCGCGATCACACTGGGTTTAACGGTGACTGTAATTCTGATGCCTCCACCCGTAAGACGCATGGGGCATATATAGTTCTAAAGGCTGATTGTTGTCTGTACTGGTCGTAAGGGAATATTCAGTTGCTCTGAGTGACTGTAGAATATCGACGTCCACCAAGTGTTCATACAGGAGTAATTCGTTTAAACATAGTCTTTAAATTGTAGAAGTGGGGACATAAATGTCGTCAACAAGGTAGTTGAAAACCAAATATTTTATTTAATCTGTTTATCAGATATAATGGAACGAGACACATACCAAACGCTTCCTATTCAATCCACAACACTTAAATTATTTGAATCTTGAAGAACTTGCACCATATAACGACAGAATCGGACGGAATGAAGTATTCCTAAATAAAACAAACTGTATCAACCATTATTTGATTTTTTTTTCTCTTCTGAAGTCTGACCGTGATTCAGCCAGACATTAATATAATTTGAGAAGGTGAATTCATGTTAATTCTGCGGCCAACCAATAATATAAATTTTTATTGAAATGTTTGACGAGGATATCTTTAACGAGCGTGTCTAGATTATGAAATTCTCCCACAATTTCTGATATTTCTTCCCGCACCTTACGAAACAGGTTAACAAGATTTTCTACAGTTTTCAAATCAAAACGTAAATAGTGAGCAGGTGTCGCTTTCTTAAAACCCACGAAAGTTATTTGATATTATTAATTCCGTTTTATATTGGAGATATATTCAATGTACACGAAGTCGCTTATTAAAAGTTATAACCGGATTTTAATTTAAACCGACATGTTCACAATGAATGGGGAAAAACGTAACACTAGAAATGGAAGAAATACTAGGAAAACGGTTATTTAAAAAAATATTATGGCAAATAAGAGAAATATATAAAAGATCAAACCGTTCTGAATTAGTTACAACAATATTATGTTTATGATTTCTCAAGTGCTTATAAGAGAGCATATTTTGTTCCCCTAGATTAAAATGACTTAAAGTTTATAAATTTCACTTTATGTTCCAATTTCTGTCTTTGTTTTATTGAAATGAATACTTGTCAGAGAAAAGTGTTTTGTGGTAATGTTAGTCTCTAAAGAAAAGTAATACCATACCAATCTTGAGTTAGTTTGTTTATGAAATCTATGAAATAGCGTAATCGATTTGTTATGGTTTAAATGAATAGTTGATTAATGAAATAGATTGTGGACTACTAATTATTCCCGTTGGTAACATAATAACGTCTTAACGTTACGTGAATTGTATATAGATCGATAACGTGCATTCATTGAATGCCGCCCTACCTTAATTATATTTACCTTCTTATTTTCTTTAAGCTCCTCTTGCTGAGTGGTAACATATTCTGATTTAGAATAGCTAACAATCGAAATATAGGTAAGGTCGATGGTTCATGCCCTGTCTGAAATAATGCACAAATGGGCAAGCCCTTGATTGTTGACCTGAGATACATTTCAAGAAAATGTCACAAATATTCAATGCACATATCAGTAATAAGATCACATTAGATTGCTATTTTTCCCCTTAACTGATTGAATTTCAAACATTTGTAGTTGTCGCTGAGCAAAATATATAAATATGCCAAATATCAAAGTTCATGGTATTTAAATGTCACACAAAGATACTTAAATGTGTTTTAGGCTATGTTATTCTATTTATATTAGGTGATGCCAAAAACAAATAACAACTGTGCATTACATATTTCATACAAGAGGACTATTCAGCGTTCCCTCTTTATAAACTTAGTATCCCAAAGGATCAAAATCCCGAACTAATCTGTATGAATCAAAGTTTTCACAACGACTGCTAATGAACCGTATCTTACTACTTATAAATGAATTAATACCTTAACTGATTGTGAATGAAGTATGTAGCGATTACCCGAATACTCGGATATTTGCGATTTAGATCTTGCCGATACGGATCTGGTATTAGTCAGTCCTTAGATCGATTGGTCGCGATTTTCACCTTTACTAATAAAACAATCCTAATAACTAAGCCCTTTTGAGACTATTGTAAATGTATATGAACACATGTTTTTTGCGATTTCTTTTCGGTCATCATAAGTCACACTGTCACCATATAAGATTTAAACTGTCAAAACAGCAGCTTGAATATGCAATCAAACACAAAAAAAATATAGATCATAAAAATAACAGAGAATTTATGTAAGCTGTTTAAATAACATTTTATCTTCTGATGAATATTTAGATTCCCTATTTTGTAATTGAGGTTGTATACCACACTTAAGTGAAATAATATATATGCTTAAAAACAATTTTCAAATATCGAAGACTATGTAAAATATGTACTGCAAATATTTGTACATATTATATGTAATCATTAAGATATATGCATTCATTTCTTTTTAAAAAATTTAACTTGATGAAAAATAATTTCTATTACCTCCCTTTATTTACATGAAATATCAAATTCGGTAATATCTTTATAAATAATGATTTTTGGAACTTACAAAATTGATCTTCATGAATCTTAATTTGAGCATCATATTCTGAATAACAACAGTTCCGATATTATACCGGGTGCTTATTTTACTTTGTGGTAAAAATCTTTTAGTTTAACGAACAAAACAAATTACCGCTAGCATTGGAAATATGTTTATGTTATTTGACATGATATATCTTATATAAATATATTATTATTTCTAATAAGAGAAAAGTAAGAATATGGCACTCCTGTATTCAAGCAAAGAGTTAAAGCCTTTCTTGTTGAAAACGTTTCAAAAATATTATTTTAGATTAATGGACTTTATAAATCTGCTAAGAGCAAACGGAAAAAAGCTTCACATCAGATGCCATGAAATTTCCTCTTACATAAACAATCAGGACATTAAAAGCAAGGAGTGTAATATAATTTATGTCTTCATTCCACTTATTTTATCTGCAACGTAGCAAAATATCAATCTTTTCTGGACGTTAACAATACATTACTGCTTTGTTTACAGGAAGTAGAATATTGAAGCAATACTTAAACAAGTTCTCTTATGGTGAAATATTACAGTTATAATGGAAGAGTCGAGGCACAGATATTAAACAATTCAATTAAAGTGATGTTTTAACTTAAAACATCACCATTCTTTAGTTAAGAAGGTTTTTTCCCTTTTTTTCATAATATCTAAGCTATATTGAAATACGAAAGATGTTCCTGTACATGCGAACATGCCCATATTTTATTTAAGTTTATGTTTCAATTAGTGTTTTGGTAAATAGCTTATCTGCTACATAATCAGTTTATTTAAATACGTTTTACAATTTTGATTTAAATCATTAAATAAAAAACAACACTACACAAGTATTATAACAATTTGACGTCACATCAACTGCTTTATGTAAAATCATATACAAACAACTTACATATCTACCATTCTTACTTGGGATATGTGATAAAATAATTATATTTATATAGATCCAGTAGTGAACATTCAATATTATGCTCACCAGAGGCTCGTTTATGTTTCAATAATTGTTCTATTCATACACTCATTTATCATTCATTTATACACTCATTCAATATCCTGTAAATAAATGTACGAATAAGCGTGTTATGGAGTCGACCCTTTATTTTATAGAATTATCAAAACTCTCGATTTCAAAAACAAAAAGTGTAGTAAAACAACATTTCCCCACTAAGTAATATATTTTTTTGAACGATTTGACACTTGATATTTGGGACAGCAGATGCTGCAGACGTAGATCAAAACAATAAATTTGTTTCACTTAAGAATAATTTATGTATTTTCATCATTTTCAAAACATTGCAACACAATATTTTAACTGCATCTAAGGGATTTGACTTTACCGAGGAAGTCATGTTTTGCACATTAGTTTTTTTTGCTGATATATAATTACTGGTATGGTATCATGATCATTAACAATTATAAAACATTATTTACACAGTTTTGTGTTATCCTTAATATCGCTTGCGATTCATTAAGATGTACTGGTGATAATTCGTGTTTTATATTAAAGTTTTTCAACATCATCTGCAGGGGACAATTTATAGCAGAAAATAGCGACTAATTATAAGATACATAAGTTAATAATGGTACTTTTAAAATACCCGCACATGTCTCTTTTTTCAACATTAAGGATTCCATTTTAGGTTTTCAGTTCTGAATTATGTTTGTAATCCAAGTTTTAGCAATTCCGATTTTTTCTATTTAATATTCTGATCGGAAACCTAAATTCAAATCAAATGTCAAAAAAAATGTTTGCTTTAATGATTGAGAATTAAATACGAGCAACAGGCAATTGATAGTAAAGAAATAAAATAAACCCTTTGTTTGGTATTGAATGAAAACTGATTTAAACTCAAAGGGAATAGACAAGAGGAATCATTATCTATAGTTGCAAAAGATAATTGAGCCGCGTAACGACAAAACCAACATAGTGGGTTTGCGACCAGCATGGATCCAGACCAGCCTGCACATCGGCGCAGTCTGATCAGGATCCATGCTGTTCGCTTACAGACCCTATAACAAGTAAAGAAATTGATAACGAACAGCATGGATCCTGATCAGATTGTGCGGATCTATGCTGGTCGCAAACCCACTATGTTGGTTTTGTCGTGACGAGGCTGAATTAGATTTTGTCTAGCATTTTGTTAATCATAGATCTTTTACCACGTCGTTGTAGACATAATTAGGGATTTGTACAACCTAGACTCTATAAACATTTTCCCTGATATAAAATCAATTAAACCACAATATTTCAATATAATTGCAATTATCATGATTCTGTATTTTTCAAATTGCAAATTAGGCAGGTCCTGCCTCGAACTGTTAGTTGTTATTTTTCAAGTGAGTTAAAAAATGAAAACGAAAGACTTCTGTGGTAAAATGCAAGGACTATACGGCATAGCTGTATCGTAATTATTCTGTACAGTGGGATAAATGTTATACATCGATGCAAACCTTTTGTAAGCCACAAAGATGAATAAATTCATTTGATAGGAACAGGGCATCATCTAAAATTAAAGTACAAAACAAATGAAATCTATTTTTAAATAGGATTGTACTTTTAGTTGCAATATAATTGATAGTACAGTCATTAACTATTTTCTCACTCTTAAGATACATTTCGTATTATAGGGCATGGCATGTCTGAATTTATAACATATTTGGTTTCTGAGCAATAATGAAACACTTTGTTTGAATATGTTTCAATGTATTTTTTTATGAGTAATGACAATAACAAATCACATTGAACAAAATAGATGTTACAAAATTGGTAACATAACAGTATACATTAAACCTAATAAATTGAAATATAATACCAGTTTTCAAAACAAAGCTGTTACGACATTTGAAAGGAAACACAATCGCTGGCATTTTTGTGGTAGTGTCAACTTGCCATATTTCTTGTTAATCTTCATAGCACAATGTTCTTTTCATTTTTACAGATTTATCTTTCAGATATCTTTGTCAAACTGTATTCAACTAAACAGTGCAATTTTATGTCTTCGTATGAATAAAAGAATATTCCTTTACTTGAATTTTTGGTTATTCTCTTTCATTTTACACGTTGGGCACAAAACTTGTAACATACACTTGTGCGACGTTATTGACTCTTTTAAACCGATTCCAAAAAATATATAATATATCAACATATATATCTCAACAAGACCTAGTGCAAATTTGAAACTAAGTCATATTTGTTAAGAAACTAAGTCACCCGATCAGATCTTGGGTAAACTTTTGTAGAACTGAGATCACCTTTTACGCAGTTCAATTGAAACAAAGAATGTGTGTCTTCACAAACTCCAAATGCAGGCATACACCATACCTCAGGTGAGGGGACTCGGGGCCCAAGGGCCCTCTTGTTTTATTTAATTGATTATTCATAATTTTTTCCATGTTCTATTTTTTCTGATATTTTATAATTAATATCTTGCATTCATAAAAGCAAGAAATATGATAAACAAGATCAACAAGGAAAGGCGGCGTTCAATGAACACAACCCCCATATGACCCAGCAACAAGAAACAGTGGCAAGAAGCCCAGGCGGACTACACAATATTATGATAACACAAAAAATGCAATTATAATAATTTTTAGCTACGTCAAAGCAGTTGCAATATCTTCCCCAACAAATTGCAAATGTGGGGGGAAAATCGAATAAATAGTTACATACAGACCTACTAGACAAATAGTTTCTCCCTATTTATAGCATTCTTAACGTGAATTCACGGATGAATTTGGCTGACATGTACAGCTTTTCACAATATTAATGGCCTTTTCATTATCAAGCATTCTTCTTAAAATTATATTAGTACATAGAGATATTATAACAATTTCAAGAAATTATATTAGCGCATGGATATTATGCAAGCAATTATATTAAGTCAATATATCAAGATACCATTACTGCAATTTAAGTCTCGACGGGGGAAATGAAGTTTTCTTGATAGAAAAAGGCTATATTCAGACCCTGTTATTTTATCTTTTCAATAACGGCACACACTGTAGCCTGGTCTTTAAAAGCTTTTATCAGATAAAACTATAATTATGGTTGCAAATTGATTTTCTGCGGATAAAATGAATGCACGTATACAAAGTAAATATTAAAGACACATGAAAAATGTAGAATTAAATGTTGCATCTAAAATGCCTCGTAATGGTCAGATCAGTTTAAATTTATTCTCCTTCACACGGTACAGTTAAAGGGATACTCAGGCAAAATAATGGCAAAAATATAAAAATGATTTTCTGTACTCAAATCACCCTAAAATGACATTCTTAAAGTCCCAACATGAATTTCTGTATAAATTCTATATAATTGTGGTTTGAAGTTTAAATATATCTATATATGTTGAACGAAATTTTGACGCGAACAGAATCACCGAATAGTTTAAAAACAAGTCATGCGATATGAACAAACCCTGGAAGTTACAATAACAAATATTGTGGATATTGTATGATTGAAACAAGTCTAAGTAATTGATTTGACATGTTTTTTAACGTTTCCAGAGTACAGAGTGGCAACTATTGTGAAATTTAAGCGCTCTAACCTGACCCACGCGGGTCAAGTTAGGAAAACACCATTTTATTCTTTATATGGAGAAAAGTTTTGTTCCTTTGACTGTTTAGTGTACTAGTATTCATTTTGAGGACATTTACAGAATAATGAATGAAAATTTCAAAACTAAGAAATGAAAATTTTGCATGTGTCTCCCTTTAACCTAGTTATTATATATATGCCTGCTTCTTTATAAATAATATGCTATGTAGTTATACTAGAAATCAGAAATGTACTTAGTAAACTGTACCAGATATCCCATTTCAATTTTATACAGTGATATATAATCTAGTAATAGTTTCACCCACTTTTAGTCTCGAATAATGCAACAAGATAAATATATTTTTGTTTATGTTCTTGTAAGTACATGTTTAATGTCTTAAATTCTGGGACAAGTATTCATTTATCAAACTTAGTGTATGATATTGGCTCGTAAGTGTGCACCCCGATAGATAGGTGCGAATAACAATTTATTTTTTTCTAAGGAAATAGATAAAAGCCTGTTGAATAATATATATGAATATTTTCTTTTTGTCTAAGTAATTAATCTTTTCTAGAAATCATGTGGATTTTCTAATTCTAAGATGATAAATGAATAAACCGTAGAAAACTCATTGTATTTAGTTTCAAGTTCTAAATTACTGTTGTTTAAAATTGACAATTTTACTGTGGTTATTTATTATTTTGAAAACAAATTATTGGTGGTAGTGGAATATGTCACTCGTTCCTTTTTAAAACTTTCCAGTAAAAAAAACTCGTTTAATTCAATGACATTTATTTTATAGAAATTGCTGTTAAATCATAATCATGAAACAAAGACTTCATCTATTACATTGTAGTAGCTGTACATCATTGTTTTTTTTTAACTTAATTTAAGCAAGAATTATTTTGCTGAGGTATTTAATATCAGATAATTTTATTTCCAAGGAATTTTTAGGGACACTTTTTATGCTTGTTATGATTTCTGTAAAAAAATATCATTTCCCTTAATGTAACTCTGTACACCATTATGATAATTAAGTTAATGTTTCATGATAAATAACTTTCTTGTATATTATATTATGTGCAATATGCTTATCGATGCATACAAAATATTATTTTGATATTATATTAATATATGTTTCCTCCTGTAGAAATGACACTCATATGTTCATTAATAATTTGAAAATCGACAAGAACATACAAGATGCTGATAACCTGAAGAAAATAGCTGACAACGAATGTCCTCCTTTCAATTGGACTAAATACAAAAAATATTATTACGGGTTATATGTGCTGACATTTGAACAGAATTCAGACAGATATCAACGTAAATCGAGAAGATAAAGGTTTCTGCGCGGCCAACCAATAAAGCTTGTATTGAATAGGTGATGAATATATTTTAACAAACGTGTCTGATTATTAAATCCACTCACAATTTCTGATTAAAGAAGAAAACTTAAACTCCGTGTGAAAAAGTATAAAATGGTATACAATATGCACTGCAATTTTGAAAAGTTAAATGTAAATGGTGAGTAAATTACAATATCTTAATTATGCCAAAACAAAAACGGATATTGCAGAAACTTTGGCTAAAACATTTGAAAAGAACTCTTCTTTCAATTATTCAAATGAATTTCAACAACACAAATGTAAAGCTGAGAAAGAACATATTAATTTTACTTCAAGAAATGACGAAAACTATAATTCCCTTTTCTCTATTGACGACTAAATTTATTTAATTAAAACTACAAAAGATAGTGCTGCAGGCCCGGACGAAATTTATTACCAGTTTTTTAAACATCTACCGCCCCAATCTCTTGACTTGCTTCTTGAAATTTTTAACAGAATTTGGGTTTCTGGTGAATTTCCTAACACTTGGAAAAATGCGTTGGTTATTCCTATCCCTAAACCTGGAAAATATTCAACTGACCCTACAAATTATCGCCCAATTTCACTAACAAGTTGCCTCTGCAAAACATTAGAGAGAATGATAAATAACCGGTTAGTTTGGTATCTAGAAAATAATGGAATTATTACTAATTTTTCAGTCAGGTTTTCGTAAACAGCGAAGTACAAACGATCATCTTGTACGACTTGAAACTTTTTTATAGAGAAGCCTTTGTAAATAAACAACACCTGGTATCAATTTTTCTTTGATCTTGAGGAAGGCTAACGATACTACTTGGAAATATGGTATCCTAAAAGATCTAAAGGATGCTGGACTTAAAGGCAGACTTCCTCTTTTCATTTCTGGATTTTTAAATAATAGGCACTTTAAAGTAAGATTTGGTTCAACTTTTTCTGAGGATCACCAACAAGAACAAGGTGTTCCTCAAGGAAGCATACTTTCTGTTACACTTTTTGGCCTTAAAATAAACAATATTGCTAGCGCTCTTACACCAGGCATAGATTGTTCTCTATATGTAGATGATTTTCTTATCTGCTATCGATCGAAAAGTATGAGAACAATTGAAAGCCAACTTCAACAAAATTTAGATAAAATCCAAAAGTGGGCAATAGAAAATGGTTTTAAAGTTTCAAAGTCAAAAACTCAATGTGTTCATTTTTGTCGATTGCGGAAACACAAAAATGAACCTGAACTTTACATATCTGGTTCTAAAATTCCAGTAGTTGATGAAGCTAATTTTTTTAGGAATTTTATTTGACAAAAAACTTTCTTTTATACCACATATTAAACATTTGAAAACTAAATGCCTTGAAGCTTTAAATTTTTTTCTTAAGGTTTTATCAAGTACAAATTGGGGATCAAATTCTTCCACATTACTGAAATTATACAGAAGTCTTATCCGATCAAAATTAGATAATGGTTCTGTAGTAATATGGGGTCTGCAAGAAAAATCATATCTTCAAATGCTAGATACCATACATCACAAGGGTTTACGGTTAGCTTTTAGGTGCATTTCGCACCTCACTTGTAGAAAGTCTTATATGCGGAAGCTGGGGAACCATCGCTTCAACGTCGTCGAAAAAAGCTATCACTTCAATATGCAACTAGAATTTCATCAAATAGCAAAAATCCAGCCAAAATATTATATTTTCAAACCAAGTTATATTGAAAAATTTGTTAACAAAACCAAAGGAAATTAAAACCATTAGGCCTTCGTTTTAAAGATGATTTAGATAAACTTAAAATTAATCCTGTCAGTATCCTTCAAAATGACGATGAGGATGTTTCCACCTTGGACTTCTAATTCCCCTGAAAAAAAATATTAACCTTTCAAATATAAAAAAGTCATCAAATTCACATGAACATTTCAAAGAGACATTTGTAGCAACTAAGGAAGAACATGAAAATTTTATATACATATTTATACGGACGGTTCAAATAGAAGGTTGCAAAGTATGTGCGGCTGTGTTTGAAAATAATTTTACATCTAGTATGCAGGTTACCAGATAATGCATCATTTTTACTGCTAAAGCAAAAGCTATCGATTTAGCATTGTCATACATAGCCACAGCATACCCACGATAAATTTGTGATATATTTTCTGACTCGCTGTCTGTTTTAATATCCATTAAAAATAAAAAATCTGACAATAACATGGTAAAGAAACTTCTTTTACGATTTCATGATATACTAAAAACAAAATATGTTAAATTATATTGGTTCCAAGTCATACGAGGAAATGAGAAAAGTAGATGCTTTAGCTAAACCAATCATTAAAATTTTCAAAAAAGCTGACTTATTGTTACCTGCTTGTGATTTTTAGACCGGCTATAAATAAACTCGTATCATCTGAATGGAAAGCAAATTGGGAACAATGCCGGTTTTAATAAACTTCACACGATATAAACCCATCTCTTGTTGTGTCACCATCTCTATCTCTGTCAAACCGCCCGTGATCAAACAGTTCTTCTTCGATGCAATGGGACACACTAAAAATTACCCATTATTATCTCCCTACAAATGACAAATGCCCCTTTCGGGTGTAGGTTTTGTAATGAAAATTTTACTGTCAAGCATTTTCTTCTTGAATGTCAATTGATTTTTTCACAGGCCCGTAATAGATTTTATTCTGTAAATTCACTCAAAGAACTTTTTAATACAATTCCATCAAAAAACATAATTGATTATTAGAAAGAGATAAACTTGTATTCTAGGATCTAATTGGTTCGTTTCTATTGTCATTCACAAAGTTTAACATAACATTTTAAGCCCATAATAGCATTCGGCACGGTATGGCCAGTTATGTGTTGACGTGCCGTAAAAATCCAAACAAACAAACAAAAACAATATCTTAAAACCCCCACGAAGGTTGCATGATATTATTAATTCTGTTTGTCATTATTATAAAAATACGACATTCTCGCAAGATTTTATCTAGGTATATGACTTTATGTTATGTTATTTATTATCAAAATTATATTTTATCAACATTATACTTATTTTTTCATAAAATTTCCTTGTCACTTGCAAAAACATCAATATTACGACTGTAGAATGAAGCATATGCCTACGACTGTACATAAATACATATCAAAATTACATTCATGCAACTCCGTCACACGAAAAATGGCTGCAACACAATAAGCCTACTTTATATCTGTATTTTCTATCGTCTTCTTAACCAAACAATTGTAACACGTTACTTTGTGGAAAGATGAAATGATGTCACAATGTATAAGGTTGAGGGAAAAGATGATAATAACGTATTAACCGTTGGCTCTCAACCAAGTTCAGTTTTCATGAGCCTGTTCATGGACGGTAGTGGTGACTGCAATGCACTTTGCATTTACTTCTGTAACAAATACAAAATATAACTTTGAAACATCTGCAAATGTAGGTATAATGTAGTATACAGGTAACTTATGTGATATAAGATGAATAAATTTTTCCTTAATTTGATTTCAAAAATGTGTATTTTATTAACTTTTTATAATGTTACACTGTTAAACATGGCAATTTATCCTTTCCTTAAAATAAACATGTATAGGAATTGCTTTAATTTGCTCATATCTGCATTTTTTTTAAATTTAGATATCAAGAGATTTGAATTTTTTTGAATTGTGGTTTTAAGAGTTGAACATATACATTATAATTTACAGAATTTGATGAAAATGTTCTTTGTGACTTTATATTTTTCAGAAGATAATCCAGAGCAATTATTATATACTGTATGATTGAACAATGGGGTATAATTTGGATTTTGAGGCCGGCAAACCATGTCAATTTACTATGGAGAGATAACCAACTTAGAAAAAACACAGAAGGAAGAGAATATTTAGAATTTTGCCGTAAATATCATCCTAAATTGAAATTATTTTACTAGTTATTTTTTTCCATAATTCATCTCAAAGCAGTTTGTTGGTACTTTGATAGAAAAAAATGTAGAGATGACACAGGGTGTTTGTCCATCAAAAGAAAGGCTGAAATGTGACCGTGCGAGTGTCATTGTGTTGTGCCCAGACTTTATGTTAAATGTCATTCAGTCATGAAGGCAATATTGAAGATTTACAATAGACAAAGAGGGAAACATATTTTGGTCTTGTAAAGGCTGATTCTCTTTTGTGACCTCTGCATGTCAAAAATAAATATTGCAAGATCATCAAATATGATAAACAAGATCATCAAGGAAAGGCGGCATTCAATGAACACATACCCCACCCGACCCAGTAACATGAGCCAGTGGCAAGGAGCCCAGGAGGACAATAAAGAAAAACAGGGAAGGGCATAAGGCAGAGTAAAACCAAGACCAAAACTTGGTTGCTTTTATATGGTTGATTTGTAAAATATCTTAACTAATATAATAAATGAAAGCCAGTATAAAATATATTGTTTCAATCGTTCTTTTACAAAAGTTACAGATACGTGTATATAATTAAATAACCTGTTACCTCAGATACCTTATGCAATTTATACTGTTTACAGAGCGTAGGACAAGGACCAGAATTGGGGCCAAGTCGACAGATACTAGGAAAGTAACCCTTAAGATGATGATAGTAGTTGCCCTGTAAAGGTCTATAAAGCCTACAGAGAACATAGACCAGAGGCCCGAATGAATCCAGATTCTAGATTCCATCTGCAAAATATTAAATAACCTGTAAGCAATGTGTGGTATGCTAACATACCTGTTGGGAAAGACAGCTTGGCAAAATGATTAATTTTTAAGCCAAAAAAGGTAATCTAGAAGGTCGAAAAGATACTAACAGTGCAAGAAAAACGTTTACAACTGCTCTCATACAAGCAAACAGACCTCCCACAGAAACAGCACAGTTAGCAGGATGGGAAAAAGTACACACTGTCAACAAATACAGTGTTCCCTCTCTTGAACAGCACGCTCAAACTTGTCAGTATTGTTATGTATTTCTAATATATGGGGAATTATAGAGTGTTATTATAAGTCAATCAATATACTAAAAAGAAAAGAAAACATCCCCCAAACGTTATCGTTTAATAAAGCAACTTTGAGATATTTTTAAAAACATTATATTTATACAATAATTTTATGTTGACTAGATTTTTCTATTGGTTATATAAATTGTTAACCTGTAGTTATATTCTTTTCCTATTTATATTTTTTACAAATTGTATTATAATAGTTGACTTTGACTTTGAGTTTCTCGATATTTTATTTCGTAGAAAAGATGTCGTCTGACAAAAATCATCTTGTGTTAAACCTGAATGTTGTATATAGACTGTTTTATAGGAAAAAAAAACAGTTAATATTATGTGAAATATATGACTTGCCATAATTTATATTATTTTTCTATTGGTTCAATAAATTGTTAGTAATTAAGTGTTTTCATAATGGTCTTGATAATTGGCTTCATACAGTAATACGAGCTTTCGGCAAGTGGCCTCAGGCTTATATGACTGTCTTCAGCCAAAGAACAAGGCCATTATGAAAACACTAAATTTCAATATCTTGCATTAATGGCATTTAATGACATTTTTTTTGGAAATATGCAGTGTTGTTTTTTGTGCAAAGGTAACATTATTTAAACTTTGTGATCATTTGAATTAATTCCATAAACCCATTTGTATTCAATATAAAGGGAGTTTTATCCTTTTTTTAAGTGATTAGTTGAAAAACAGTTAATGTATGAGTACAAAGATCAACAAGGAAAGGAGTTATCCGACGAAGGCAGTCCACAACAAAACCCGACAACAACGAACCACTGACAGGAAATCCAGCATGGCACCGATGAAATATGAAAAGAAAGTTCAAAAATGTAGAATGCTGTTCACCAATCGTTGCTCTTAACAGAACGCAGTCCCACAGGACCTTCCATGAGGCACCCAGTAGGGCAAAGAAGATAGTGTCGTAAAATAGATAAATGTTTATACAATTATGGAAAGTGCTTTTATATTTAACGTCAATAGCCAACAAGACCGATTTTTAGAAGAAATTGTATAGCAATATAAATACAAAATGAAATCGTCCGTTATTATTACTAAATACGTCTATATAGATTCAATTGGCTTTTGTGTCGGTCCATTGAAAAGAATATTTATCAGAGATATATGTTCTGTGGTAACGCTAGTCATTTAAGAAAATGAACAAGAACCATACTAGGGTACGTGTGATTTCATAAAATAATTAATAATAAGCAACATTGTTAACTAATTACCCTTTAAATTAACTCTTATAGCTCATATATGCATGTGTACAAAGCAAAGTGGATTAAACATATTTTCCTGAAGTATTTCAAATATTGATACAAAAGAGAGAACGTATCATTTGGATATTCTTTTAAATCATTACTTAAAATGACAGTCGTAACAGTCTCATTTAGATTTACTAAGTTTATCAACTGATGTATTTTTAAATCTTAAAGTGAGGGAAGTGAGACTTTACTTACCATTCTAGTTGGAATTTTAAGAATTTTGTGCGCTTATCATCTTTTGCTGTGTATGTTTAATCGAGGCATGATAAAGGAAAACAACCCGTTTTTGTACCGTTGCATAATCGAAGGGCGTGATGTATCCACAAGTAACTTCATTATTTCTTCTCTGATTACATAAAGCAAGTGTAGTCCCCTTCCTTTCCTCTTTTGCTTAAGTGTTTAGTGTTTTAAAGATCTCACGCAAACAACTCGAAACTTAAAGCAAAGGAAAAACTTCATAATAAATGCAATGAAAAATCCTCCAACATCTTCAAGATTAAACGAATCGCGTTGAAGAGCTTCAATTTTTTTATTCGATTTATTCAAACTGCAAAAAGCAAAGATTTAACTATTTTGCCCGTTAACAATGCATAACTGTTTTGTTTAAAGACAGTTGGATATTCTAGCAATTCCTTAACATGCTCCTCTATATTATTATGGAATATTACAGTTATATATGATAAGGATGATTCTAGAAACAAGATATTTAGCTTTTTTCAATTTAAGGGGGAGGGGCTTCAAGTTAAAATATTTTAATTTTCGTTCAGTCAAGGATTTTGCTATATATTTTCGTTATGACTGAGCTACATCACCGTGTATATCCAGTAACGCAGGAATCGTGCAAAAGTAACGCAGAATTGTGCAATTTAGTGGCTTAAACGAGCACCTCGATATGTAAATGGATCAGTTTTATTTATTGAACACCAAATTGGAAGAAATGAATTAGCACATACGATTGCTGAGACATTATACTTCAAACCTCATTAAAACCATTTCCATGACAAGGTTTTTTTTCAAGATCATTCGTGTAAATGACGACCTGTCTGGTGTATTAATGGCGATTTTTAGTTTCGTTGATATCTTTAAATACAATAACGTACATATTATTTTATAATTTTTTTATATTCGGTGTACCTGAGACATTTTCCAATCTACTCGTGTCATATTACACCTAATTGAGCAGATAAACGTAAATGAGAACATTTTTACGAGGTACCGCCCGCCGAATTCGTGAATATAGCACTAAAGTAACAGCGGTTATCTCCTTAAAATAGCTAATTAATATTAGTTTCCTTCTATTGTTTTGCGACACTTACATGAAAATACAGAATAATGTTTAAAATATGTTAAATGTAAATATCCATTTGACGAAATACAAAAGTCCCCTTCAAAACGGTTATCGGGTTGTCTTTCTCAAGAATAATCTAAAGAAGTAAACATATTACTGAAAAATACTGTAATGCTGGTTAAAATATAATGTGAATTTTGAGGACTATGCTCAAAACAATTAACCTGAATCACTTTAAAATGATGCATCAATACTTTTAACGCATATACGTGCAAAACATGGCTTCGACCTAAATATATATTTTCATAGAGTGTGCATGCTGCTTTTTAAGTAGAAACCATGTTTTTAGGTGTTAGTGTCAATATATAAATTGTAGCATGTTTTCATTAATTATAGTGAACAACAAATAACATAGTGTATGTCTTCGATAACGCTTGCAATATATCAAGTTACATTAATGAAAATTAAAATATCAAATTTTTTTTGCAGCAGTTATATGATATAAACTGTAAATTTAAGAAATGGATTTACTAACACATTTGCAGATGTTGCTAAATTTCGAAATTCTAACATCTGATATTTCTATTTTGACCAGTTGGGAATTCAGGGATATTGTTCTTACCACTACCTTCACTCAAACCGAGCTGGCAAAACTTTGCTGTTTTGAGCTTTCTGTATGGATTATCTATCATATAAAATCTCAATCGGAATAAAATATAACGACTTTCAAATAATAGGAATATGATCCATAGAAAGAAATAGATAATTCTTCATTGGGCGAAACGGCGAAACTAATTAAAGAAAAAGAATTGAAACAAAGCATACAATATTTATAAAACTCATTGCAACGTGCGATAAACAATTGTTCATTAGTAATAATGGACTGAACAGAATTACGGAATGCATAAAATGCAACTTTACAATGTCTGTCTGGTATATGCAATAACTAATTATGAAAATATGACGCATCGTATTTGTGCAGTTAGATGATATGTTAAACTCATCTAGTAATACAAGTTGGAGCGCAAAAAATAAAACATAATATATTAAATTGTTTTTAATTTTTCTGTTATATAAGCTTTTGATGCATTGAAATTATTTATTGTGATAGTGTAAACATGATATTAAATGAATTACTTTTTAGTCATATGAAACCGATGTTTGTCAGCGTCATTCTGTGTCAGAATTTACATGTGATGTGAGGCTAAATTACTCCTGGGGAGCTTTGACGAAATGCAATTGTTTTTATTTGTGTGAATAAAATTGATTTAACCAATATTAAAAAATTATTATGGTCAATAAAGCTGATGACCTACATGAGCCGAGTAAAGCGATATGATAATAGATCTATCAATTCGAGAAAAGGATTCGTTCAAAGCATGGAGTGCGACATTAAGAGTTGCAGAGAAGATAAATGAATTTCCATTGAATCAGGAAATGCACAGTTGGGTGATTTAATGAGCAATCACAAGTCTTTCGAGTCGAGTATGGTACAATTAATGAAGTTGGTGTATTGTAGTTAATAAAGAAACTCAATGCCTCTTTACAATAATTTATACGTATTTAGTACAGCACCATACATTGCTGATATCATTTAATTCAATGTTTATGTTATTTTGCTAATAGCGGGAAATGAACTGATAAAATTGATTTTTGTATTGCAATGTATGTTAAAGCGTTTTGTTCTCGTTATTTGTACTAAATTTTACATATTGCATTGCATGTATTTAGTTTGTGCTTTACTAGTGTAAATTCCAAAAACAAATGGATTAATTCCATGACGATCTCAATGGAAATGTTGAAGCATTATATGAACCTTTTCTTGATATCTTCTCATTAATCGTCTGTCCAGACGTAGATATAAAGATTAAGATTTAATGCTCTCTAATGAATTCATTTTCCCAATAACACGATCAGCTATCAATTTTAAATATTAGTTATATACTGCAAGGATAAAAAAATAACTCGGTTATTGTCCTACAAAATGTTAATGAAACATTGAATACGTACACGAGAAAATTTGGTAATACAGAAATAAAATAGAACATTTACTGTATTTTACATAAATGAAAATTGATTTGTACTCAAAGAGAAAGAGGAATTATTATCTATGAAATGACAAAAGATAATCATATTTTGTCTGTTTTGTTAATTAGAGTTTGTTTGTTTATCAAATCATTTTAGACATAATTAAGCATCTGTACAAGCTACACTCTATGAACGTTTTTCTCTTTTATATAGTCCATTAGACCACAACCATAGTTGATGATATATCAATTTCTGTATTTTTCCAGTTACTAGGAAGTCCTGCATCTTAATGGTCGGTATTCTTCTACTAAATTAGAATAAAAACGAAACAAAATATGTGGTAAAATTCAAGGACTACACAGAATATCTGTACCGTAAATATAGTGTACAAATGGATAAAATGTTATATTTCGATGCAAACCTTCTTTTGGACCTACCGAGAGGAACATATTCATTTGATGGTAACTGAGCATTATCATAAAGTAAAACACAAAACAAAGTAATGATATGAAATTTATTTTAATAAGAAATATACTTTAACCTAAAAATCTGAAATGTTGCTTTTTTCATGAATGTTTTTGTTTGGACAAAGAAAATTATATCTGTACTGTTTTTTATGAATTTGTCTTTTTCATTGTTTATGTTTTTGTTTAATTTCTTCATGTTCTATTTATTTTGACATTGTATCATTATTATTTGCATTCATTTTAATATGTTGTCTGATACAAAATAAAATTACGAAGTCGTTTATTAAAAGTTAAAACCGACGTTTTTCAATCAATGAAAACACTTAACACTAGAAATGGAAAAATAATTTTATTCATGACAATATTTAATGGGATCATTTTATTTTTCGATACCAAGATTAAATACATTAAAAATAAGAGTATAAAAACAATAAGAATGAAGAATGAAGACGGTCCCCAACAAAATCCGGCAACAACGAACCTCTGACAAGGAACCCAGCATGCATCGAACAGTTGAAGAAGGGGGCACAATGAAAACATTATGAAAGAAGTTTTAGAACTAAAATATGAAATTTCGGCAAGGAAGAATGCTATTCAACAAACGAAAGCCCCAACAGAATTTATTCAAGCGGGCATGATCATCTGTTGAGCACTTACAAGAAGGCAGCACCGAAATAGAAAATGTTTCGTTAAAATAACAAAAATGTTTACAAAACTTTGAAAGCGTTTAGAACGATAGCCAACAGACTGGCTGATAGAAAGAAATTATGTTTAAAAAAAAAAATAAAAAATGAAAATCGGATTCCACATTTTACTTATACCTTATTCTATATAAATAAAGGAAGCAGACGTTCATTGAGTGCTTATAAGACAGTTCGCCTAGATTCAAATGACTTTATATACATGTATTTCACTTTTTGTCTGTACATAAAAAGAATATTTACCAGAGATATTTGTGGTTAAGCTAGTCACTTTAGAAAATTGATACCAACAAAACTAGGGTACATGTTATTTTTTAAAAAAAAAAAACATGATAATTATACGACACTGTTTACTTATTCAATATCACATGTTAAATGTATTGTTGTAGCTTATATATGAAATTGTACATGTTAAAGTTGATTGGTCTACAATGAGCATACTTTCCTGAAGTATTTCAAATACTGATAAATGTAAGGTATTCTTATATAAAATTATTGCTTGAAAGAAAAAAAAACTATAAAGTTCTAATTGATTTAAACTGCCTCATAATACTTTGTCCCAGACCATTTTATTTTCTGTTATTTAAATGAATCCAATATCGGATGCTGTATTTCCCACTTGCCAACAACTTCCATATAAATCTTTCGTTGTTTTGTTATAACATCTGATGCTTAATATTATAAACGTAATAATTTATTGTATAACATACCATTACAGAACAATACACTGAACAGTTGAGATTTTATAAGGTTATCTATATAGCTTGTTGCCTTCAATGGAAGTATTTCAAATCTTAAATGCGAAGAAAGAGAAACTTTACACAACCCATCTGGTTGGAATTTTAAGAAATTGTGCGATCATCATCTTTCTCTTAGACCGTATATGTTTAAGAAATGACTACCATAAAGGGAAACAAACTTTTTTGTAACATTATATATTCGGAGGATGTAATGGCTCTGCATATACCTTCATGATTTCTTCTCTAATTGCATACAGAATGTGAACGCGCTTTATTTTCCCTTCTCTAGCTAAAGTGTGTAATGTTTTAAATATCTCACGCAAACAACTGAAAGCAAAGAGAAAAAACTTCAGAAATGCAATGTAACATCCTCCAACATCTTCATAATTAAACATGATTAAACGAATCGTGTTTTAGAGCTTTAGTTTTTATCCTATTAATTTCATCTGCGACTTAGCAAAGAGTAATGTATTTTGTCCGCTAACAAAACATTACAGTAACTGCTTTGTTTACAGAAAGTAGAATATTCAAGCAATTTCTTGACAGGCTCTTTAATATTACTATGAGTTATTACAGTTATAATGGAGGATTTAAACCACAGGATATTAAGCTGGTCCATTTAAGTGAGACTTTAAATTAAAACATCTTCATTTTTGTTTAGTCAAGGAGGTTGCTCTTTTGTATCTTTTCATTATGATTACGCTACATGGACAAACCGATGTATGAAATTATTCCAACAGGTCCTTAACATTACTTTAAGGTATTGTTACCATAAAAAGATGTTCTGCCACATTTCATACTCTGTATCGATAAAATGCAATTGCTTTATTTGTGTCGATACAATCAATGTCATCGATAATTATAAACAATTATGGTCAAAAAAGGCTGATGGATAAGATGAATATTCGCCGATAAAAGCGATATAATAATATATCTATAGAGAAAATGGAGTCGGTCAAGGCATAGAATGCCACATTGAAAGTTGCTTATAAGATATTTAATGAATTTTCATTAAATCATTTTATGCAGAATGGGTTTGTATAATGAGCTATCACATTTCTTTTGTGTTTGGAATATTGAAGTTAATGGTATAAGTATAGTTAAGTTAATGAAAGAAACTTAATGTTAGTTTACAGTAATTAAAATATATATCAATCAAGCAACTCGCATGCGTTATTATCAAAAATGTTAAATTAATGTTGTTTTTTTTTCTTTTTCCTAAATTGGATTAAGATTGATAAATTTGCTTTTAGTATGTTATGTATTTTAAATCTTTAGTTTCCTTCCAAATTTAAAACAATATCAGTCTGGTATACAAAATTAACCATGATAGTTGTTTTACTGCAGATATTGCGTATGTGGACTTGATTTTGTTTTGATTAGAAAATACATCATTGTTATGTTTAGCTATTGATTTCTGCATGGACCGGTGTTAAGGGAGAAGACATAAGTATGCACATACCATAACCTGCAATGAGCAAGCAAGTTCGATAGTACCGAGACTGTAACAGTTTTGCCGCAATATAATTTTATTTGAAAACAGGACATCAAGCTAGTTCTGCGGTATTCATTTTACAAATATGTGTTATTGTGGTATATGTGTAAGAGATGATATAAAAGTCAATGTCACAGCAAACCTTGCGACCCGACCCTGTCTGATATGAATGAATTTAAATTTTAGCCATTTGTTATTTCGGCCTAAGGTTTGAAGTCGGTGATCTTATCTCTTCAGCCAATGAAGTCTTTGGAAATAATATGTGATAAAGCGATTGCCCAAAGTCATCAAACGTCAATTTTAATCCAGCTGACACCGTCATATAATCTTTATGGACAGAAAACATGGATTTGTTTCGATACGGTTTCAGAGAAAATGTAGCAGTATTTTATGAACCATCGCTTGTTATTCTTTCTTTAATCTTCTGACAAAACGGAGATAATTTATTGATATTAACAGCTCCTTAAAGTGAACAATTTTCAAATGAAATATTACTTTTTTACTGACAGGAAAAATATTTTTACTAGGATGTTGTCATGCCAAACGTTCATAAAGTATCAACTGCATACACGAGAGAATTGGTAATATAGAAAATAATAATATTGTAGAATGTATTGTTTTGGTACTAGATAAAAACTTATTTGTACTCAAAGGGAATAGGGAAAAGAGATTACTAGTATCTTTTAAGTTACAAATAATGTTTTTTGCTTACTATGTTGATCATACATTCATTTATTTGTTTGTTAAATCGTTGAACACACTTTTAATAGGGATATATACAAACTGGATTACATGAATATTTATACCTATGATAATTTCGACACAGACATTTTCATAAAGTCAAATAAAAGCATCTGCAATATTTCAAAAAACAAAAAACATTTATTTACAAATTCGGGAATTATGTAAGTTAATACAGAAATAAATCTTATATAGATTATTTCTCCAGGATTATGAAACAAACCAAATTTGTTTTATTGTTCAAGTGCTATCGTGAATACATGTTTATTTCTTAAATTCGGAAGTATTCATTTATCAAATTTAGTGTCTGAAATACTTTCATTATTGCGCAATCTGCGAATATCTGAGAACAATAATTGGAAAATTTTCATTACTATGAAACCACTTATCTATTGTTACCTGTGAATTTGTGGTTTTATTATCTTAGCAAAGTTTTTGGAAATATTCAATTCGTTAATTCTATTGCTCGTTTGTGTTTTCATTTCATTTGAGACTTCATCTGTCAATATTCATATAACTGTTTATGTTTGTTTTTTTCTTACTTTATTTGAAGCGACATCGTGCATTTATTGCAGAACTGCATGTTATATTTTGACCTTATGCCATTGTAAAACGTACAATTTTTTAAAGTTGAATTATGTTATTTGAAAGTACAATGTATCTGTCAAAGATTATACTGTTTAAGCCCTATATGCTTGAACACGTTACAAGGGGAGAAATTCTTGATGGTTTAATTTTTTACGGTAGATGACGGTTGTACCTGAATTTAGCAGTCTACCTTTCCATTCGCCATCTTGTACAAGGGAAAGTCAAACGTTTGGACAGGGTGTATATTTTTGTAAAATAATCATGTTTAAGTTTAAATGTATCTTGAAATTTTGGTCATAATGGATGGATTAAACATTAGTAAATAAGCAGGAATACTTTTGATATTTATTTAGATTGTTTTATATGTGGATTGACGCGGATTTTGATTTAGTAAATTTTATCACATCGTATAGGAAGCAGCCATTATCGGAAAATATTTGCGTCGGTAGTCCTACAAATGTTAGATTTGGATGTTTGATTATATATGTACACTTTAATTGTCTGGACATTTAATAGGTAATTGGAATTATAAGTGTTTGAGCTAGGCTGATTGGCAATTTTGATCACATTGTTTAAGCAGCCGTTATTGGAAAATGATTTCATCGGTAGTTCTACCAATGTTAGAAGGATGTAAGATTATTTATTACATTTATTTGTTTGAAAATTTATTGATTGAGCTAGGCTATATGATTATAATATATCATTAGGTCGAACGCAGGCCTGCTCACTGAAGTAATGTGAAGTGGTGCGAGACCACTAAATTTATTCATGCAAAGATTAAAGTTTCTTGATCAATCTATTTACTTTTTAATTTTAAACAGTCTTTTACAGTTGAAGCATCCTTTATCTCTGGTTCATCATCCCTGTGTCTGACAGCTTGACAAAAGGTTTTTCTTAGGTCGAAGGTGGTATAGTATAGATCTATATTATTCAAGATGTCAAATAAACAAGGTTCCTGGCGGTGCCAAGTAGCCCATCAGGGTTGTGATTCTCTGTTGTGGTTATGCACTCTGTCTGTGGTGCCATTTTATTTTCTGCACAAGTTTTTTCTGCAATTTTCAATTTGCCTGGCAGTAGCTTACAAATTTTGTGGAAAAATGTTTTTTGTCTGGTAGAGGATATAGAAGTATTTAAAATGCTACTGTTCAGTGTTGTATGTTTTTTTTAATGGCAATGTCATGCATATTTAGATAATATGTAACTTGGCATTTATTTTCATGTCACATTTATATTATGATACATGTCACTGTTGGGTGCAGAATACATGTCACTGTTGGGTGCAGAATGTATTGAATACCATACATATTTAGAGTTAATATGGTATTTCTTTCAATTTATTTCATTTTTTGAGTGCCTAAATAAACAGTTGCCAGTTGGGCGTCTGTTGGTAATAAATTTGATGCAGGTGTTTGACCACTTGTATATTTAGGTACTTATTTCATTTCACATTTATTTTGTATTGATTGCCCATGTAAACAGTTGCCAATTGGGCGTCTGTTGGTAATCTATTTGATGCAGGTGTTTGACCACTTGTATTTCATTTACATTTATTTTGTATTGATTGCCCATGTAAACAGTTGCCAATTGGGCCTCTGTTGGTAATCTATTTGATGCAGGTGTTTGACCACTTGTATTTCATTTTACATTTATTTTGTATTGATTACCCATGTAAACAGTTGCCTTTTGGGCATCTGTTGGTAATATATTTTATGCAGGTGTTTGACCACTTTTATTTAATTTACATTTATTTTGTATTGATTGCCCATGTAAACAGTTGCCAATTGGGCGTCTGTTGGTAATCTATTTGATAAAGGTGTTTGACCACTTGTATATTTTCATTATTATTTCATTTCACATTTATTTTGAATTTGATTGCCCATGTAAACAGTTGCCAATTGGGCATCTGTTGGTAATCTATTTGATGCAGGTGCTTGACCACTTGTATACTTTTGAAATGTGGGGTTATTGTGATAGAGTTAATGTCTTTACTACTTTACTACTTATCCTTTTTGATAGGACTTGACCTACTTGTCAACAATAATTTAATTAGAAAACTTATGCATTTTTTATTCTAAGATTAGAACTGAATAAATCGTCGATTAAACTTGAAAATATGTGATCATTTATTATACTGGAAGAATGTTATTTGAAGGAATTTGTTACTTATTTTAAACATTTACGTTAGAATCTCGTTTTATTCATTCATTTCACAGAAATAGGTGTTAAATAACATTAACTTACACATAAGATAAATAAATCAGACTTCATAAGTAGCATAGCTTATTACATAGGTGTTTTAACGAGCGGAGGCAGTCACTTCAATTAAGCAAACATCTTTTTGATGAGGTATGCTATATTACATGAATTTATTTTCCATATTTTCAAGCAATACATTATATCAATGTGGCCATACCACGTGACAAAAAACATATATGGCTTGCTAGAAATCGCTTGTTATGACAAATGTGTGGGTACCGTTCCCCTCGGCCCCGGCTATGAGAAGAAAACTGTACTCGAATGTTTTCAAAAACCATTCAGGGGTTTTAAGAATTTTGATATACTGTGGAGAGCTGATATAATTACGGGTACTCTGCGCCTTATCTGATCAAAATCGGTTGAGTAATATATAAGTTATTAATAAAAAACATACCTGAATCGGGTGAAAAATCGGCGTGCTCCTTACCCGAAAAGTCACATGGTATGGCCACATTGTATATGTTAAGTATGTTTTCTGTGAAACAAAGACATCGTTTCCTTTAAGTAAATATAAGTATATCATTTAGGTAATTGTTTTTAATGTTTTATGATGAATTACATCACATTACCCTTAATCACAGATATTGCAACACATATAACGCAAACAAGCACACATTTGAGTGTTTTCGAATCCTTAACACAACACAAAACGTATTGGAACCAATGATATCAAAGACAATCAAAACATTCTTTACGATTAACGTTCTAACGCTTTTGTTGCGGTCTTGCAAATGTAAGGTTCTTGCAATTTACGATACAAATGATAAAATAATCGGTAACCGAAATGAATTTACCAATAGAGAGATACATGTCAGCCAGACTTAACCGACTCTTTACTTATGGCTGACTAACTTTAGAAATTAATATCTTGATATCCAAAGATTAATCAACAGTTCTTAAAAAATTGGAAGATTGAAAAGTGCATTCTGCAAATTCAGCAAGGTAATAAGGATTATATCAATCCACTTTAAAGTGCATTTTTCATCTTGATACAGCAGATGGACCTAAATTCCTTTAAGTCCCAAAATATAGATAAACATTTACTCAATGTTCATTTTAATTTATTAGCACTAGTTAACTTAACTTTTTCGTGAATATACATCTTGCGATATTTAAAGCAAGGGAACATCGGAAGACATTTAACGTTACAATTACGACATTTAACGGCAGAAAGGTGTATGACATCAGCGGCGAGTTGACATGTAGCGGTATGGTGCGGCATTTAGCGACAAATGCGGCATTAAGCAGCCTTGCAAACTATAACATTAAAATGATATAATTAGCAAATTATATGATGTTTATGATATGATTATTATATTTTTCAAACGTCCAAAAAGTAACGTAAATAGTTTAAAATGAATTGATCCGTAATTAAGGTTTGCAAGGCCATAATTATTTTTCACATGTTTCGTGACAACATTCCACGTAAGAATTTAATGTTTGATAAGGATGTTTTTGATAACAATGTGATACTACTTTAAATTATAATATGATCTAAAAATAGCTGCAGTCTCATTGGTCCAACATTAGTCAACAGGATAAATTGTAAAAACATAGTCGCTGGGTGTAGTATCATATTCAATGGCTGATTTTGATTTTCCCGGTCTAAAAAAAGAATCAATCTCATATTCAATGACGGTACAGCAAGACGTATTTAATACGCATGCGTGAATCTTATTCACTGGGTAAAGCCCCAACAGCAATGGCAACTACTTGGCCCTTTCCGTCAGTCTTCGGATAAGGACCTCGAACATAATAGTATGAATACACAGAACGGATGCGGTATTTCGGTCTAACCTACGCTAAGAAACTAAACATGTAAACAAATAGTAATTTAATGCTGGGAGTTGTTTACAAGTTTATTTCCAATATATGTAGTAAATAGCTGTTTAATTATCCATTGTATATGATGTGATATTCACCGGCAAAATGCAATACTGACCGAGGCTATCATATGACATTTACAGGTGAGTATCACATCATATTCAATGACTCACTAGTCAATGATTGTATATTTTGTAATAAGTATACGATTATAAAATGTTCTAAAACAAATATCATAGTTTGCCATATAAAAATGTTCATACTAAATCACTTGTTCTCAAGAAATATTTTGTAATATATCCGTTTTATTGTTTTATCAATTATATTTGAAATATTTATTGAAATTGTACCCATTGAAGACCAATCCACTTTGGTATAATATTGCAATATATGTTGTGCACGTTAATTTTTTTGTTTATTCCAGTACGCTATATGTTATAATTAACTTTAATAAGGAACACAATTTATATGGTGTTGTTGTTCAATATTGCTTACAATATTCTTAATTGTAGTGTTGGGATTGGGTGATAATTTCAATTACTAGTAAGTGTTGTAATTTATACAAGGAAATAGCGACGACTTACAATAACAAACATTGAATAAACAACATTTTGTTAATTTCTATTGGCACTAAATTACAAAACAAAATGAATGTCGACTAAAATTAATATCATAGCAATAAATGTTTCTTGTTATTTCTTTTTTTTTCTTCTTTTTGAAAAGATAACTGTTAGATTTTTATTCAAGCTTGAAGTTTGTAAGCGACTTTTGACTGAGGGGTTGCCATTACGGATTAAGACTTCTGCATTGCAGTCATTGTTTAACTGTCCGTGTGTGATCGTAAAAGGCGACAAAATTGGATAAAGATATTGGAGCCCATACATCTTTATAATCGAGCAAGAGAGGTAGTTTTGGCCCATGGTGTTGTTTTTAACATCCGAGGTTAGCCAAAATCATATTTTCTGTTTTGGCGCCATTTGACCTAAATTGCTTTAGTGGTCATAAAACCAAACAAAAATAGTTTTTTATATTAATGTCATTGACAAATTTCATGTAAGCGTTGTCCAGCGACATGCAATTGTTTGTAAATTTTAATGTTGCCTGTTCAATTTGAAATTTGTATGTAGTAAACAAGAATTCAAATCAACAAATGCAAGAATTAGGATAATATTTGGAATTGTCTCATACAATTAAAAGTAATTTTATTTAATTTTGTATTTCGATATAAATACCTGATAATTATTAATACATTTAGAATAATCAGGCTCAAAATTGTACATGGAGCGACGCCGTGAATCAATCAAAATTTAAAATGACGTATTGTACATTCTAGTGTTAAACGTATGGTAATGAAAGATGAAAAGAGAAACTAAGAAAATGGCTAATAAGAATACAAGATTTATAATGCACAATGTAATATATAAAAATAACATGAGGGTAGTAGTTACGCTTTGGACATCGAACCTTAATTTGTCGATTGCTTTTGAGTCGCAACTAAATGACCATTAGCATGTTTTAGCTCAAATATTAAGTTGACTAGTATCTGGATCATAAGAATTTTATATAAACAATTTATCAAATTACGTATGAATTATATACCCACATCAGCATGAATTATGTATCATTATTTTTGAGGATACAATCAATAGTATCGAGATTTATAAACAATTATTGTTATAAAAGCTGACGGTCTAGTTAATGTTTCTGTAGAAGTAGATCTATTAAGCCATGAAGTACGACACCATATGAGGTTTATTGTTAGTGTGACTCAAATTGAAAAACAATCCATTAGATCACTGTGTGCACAATGGGCGGTTATAATAAACCTTCAGATAACTTTTGTGTATACACTTGAGGTAATTATATATCAAATTTATAAAACACCATGACCGACTTAATAAGTTGATGATTTCATTAATGATATTGACAGGACACTAAATAGTAAAATTAAAAATACCTTTCAGCTCGCAGTCTAAATATACATGTACTATATGATATATGTTTTTGAGAGAAAAATACTATAAATTTCAACAAAATTTTTCGATATTACTTTAAGAGTGGAAATATATAGCTTTATTATGGTAAATCTATAATTATAGCACCAAAAAAACTAGATGATTATGTTTGAAAACAATGAAGTATGAAAAAAACACCATCGCAAGATGTTGTGTGTTTATTCATTTGTGCTGAAACGTTTTAGTATTCTATTTTTGCAAAGTGCCGTCTTAGATTTACAAAATTATGCGTCCAATTTTAACGTTACGTTTAAATCACATCGTTTCGATGCTATTTGGAAGCAAATATTGCATTGTGTTTTATAAAATACCGCTTGGTGTTCTCCTTATTCTTTTTATTTCCAAAAGTTTATATTTCATTAATATCAACCATTTTGAAATAAGATATCGGTTATGCTCTGAAAGAATAGCTTATATGGCTTCTGTTCTATAAAGAAAATAAAACAACAAAGCACATGAACAGAATAGTTCTTAAAAGTAATACAATAGGACAGTACAATGTCTAAATAACACTGAAATTGCACATTTTAAACTGAAACCCAGATAATAAATTATGAATGATTATATTAATTTTACAATGGGGAACGATTGCACCGAACGTTTTTTATTACTCTATTTCATAATTATTCATACACACTTTAGTCTGTTGTCTCGCATTTTAGGTTCGCGTTACTTTCTTGTACTTGACAAATTCTAAGTGCTTCTTTCTAAAGAAAAATACTTAAAAGTATTATTAAAAGTTCTTTTCAGAATGCGTGTTATTAACAAGCAAAACACGTGGTTTCCAATTAGTAATGAAACAGTATATATTTGAATCAATGTTGATTTGCCTTTTTTTATAAATGATGGAAATAAAAGCTAATCAAACAGAAATAATAGGATTCATTATAACAAAAAACATTAAACCTAATTAATTGAATTACAATACTAGTGTTGGCAATAAAACTGATATGTTATTGCAAGGCAAAACAAACGCTGGAATCCTCTGTGATATAACAAAAAACTTTATATATGAGATCATAAGAATTGCTGTGTTATTCGTTTTAACACGTGTTCAAAACATATTTCATTATATCTTATGGTTTCTGTTGTCACTCTTGCATTCATGTTAAGGCCTCAATAAACGGTAGGATTTTGAAGTACAACACCAACTAAAACTAAGATGTACCAGCAAATCTTAATGTGTGATAGCTACTATTTTTGAGTTCGTAAACATCAAGTCTAGATGTTAGGGATAGGACATGTTCTATTTTGCAAATCTTGTCGTACAGATTTCTACAGACCTCCAACAATGACAAGTAACCGATTACCAAATTATCTCCTGATAATGGGTGTAATGAATGAAATTCCAGAACAATTAGTGCTAAAAGGTAAACATAGTAGTCAAATAGGGTAAAATGATGTAATAAAAAAATCTTCATGACCCAAAATTGTGGTATGTTCGAATCCCAAATTATTCCGAAAATGATTATGTCCCCGTATTCAACTCAATCAGGGATCTAGTTTGTAGGCGCCCGGATAGCTCAGTCAGTAGAGCTGCAGTACGGTATTCTGAGGGTCCCAGGTTCGATTCTCTGTCAGGCTGCACATTAAAAAAAATGAAGGTGCTTCAAACATTACTCGTGGAGAAAAACAAATTATTTAGTGAGTAATGTATGTAAGGGATCTATTGGGAGGGAACTTTATTTCAGGGAAACCTCAGATAATTCCTACACATTGCAGAATTACAATCTGAAAGCAAGTGTTGTATTCCTTTGAATGTTGTACATATTTTCTCTAATTAGTGTTGTAAAACTAAATCCTACCGTCTGTTGAGGCCTTTACATGTACTTGATTCTTTGATTATAAATAAACGCTAGATATTCTGACCCGATATTGTTGTAGGTTCAGTTCAGACAGAAGCAGACAGACGTAAGTGAAAAAAGTAGCTAGTGCATTTTCCTGATGATTACGATAACTTTGGCAACAAAAGAATTGGAAAAGAAAATTGTAACAGATTATCAAAGTTCATATTTCACATCATTCATCAATACAAACTAATAAAAAAGCAAAATATACAATCTATGAAAACATTTATGAATTGATTGTGTTAATGTATTTGTTGATGTTTGTTTTATTTTTTTAATACAATTAATATTAATTGATATAGATATTCTCTAAACAGGAACTTCACTGTCGCAAAAGAATTTAAGTTGATGGTTAAAGATTATAATCCTTTATGCTGATTTATTATTTAAACCAATTGCAGTTAAAACCCCGTCAGGGGGATCTGTTGTTTCCTTGTGCAAGGGACTTTACACTCATTATTCGGTACTGGTTGGTTTCAGGTTCGGGAGTGTTTCTTATAGCTTTCTTCATAATCGAATGCATAAACATTTTGTATACACTTTAAAAAGCCCGTTTCATGGTCATTAAAATAAACTTTTGTATTTTACCATCAATAGGTTTACCTTTGATTATGTAATAAACCTGATAGTTATGAAAATTGACAGAAATTTAACAAATAAGTTTTGAAAAATATACAATAAACAGTTAATTTCAAATATAAAAGATGAAAAACAATTTACCTGTTATTTTCATGTTGGTCGTTAATGTTTTTGTATTAAAGGCTTCGTCTGTTTGGTGAATGACTTGAATCAATTATTTATTCTAAAAAGAATTTTGTTACTTTAGTTATTTTTCAGACAAACATCTATTGCTATTCAGTCGGGGTCATTATAAAAGCAATTTCAAAAGGATTGATTTCCGAAAATGATAACATCTATTTCTATATTAAACGCGTCTGCTACGAACATTCTAAGTTTGATGTATACACACCTAAAAGCAACCTGCTGTGTTAAGCGAACTGTCACGTATCGAGTTCTTTATTCTTTACTTAAATTGTTTGCTTTGGTAGTTAAGCGCGGAGGAAGGTAGTCTAGTACTTGTGTAACTCTCCAGGAACGATGGTTAGGAAACTATCCGCCTATATGACTGAAATATTGTTGAGAAAAGGCTTAAAATGAAACAAACAAACATAAACTTAAATTTTGTAGCTGTTGTCGGGTTTTGTTTAGTTTGTTTTATATCACGATTTGTTGAACAAATGATATTGCTAAATAATATGTACAGTCCGACGCTTATTAGAATAATAATCTCGGCCTTACCCTTACACGCTTAAATAATCATTTTACTAGTCTAAGAATAAAATTATATATTATATATTCAAATTGAAAGGCATAATTAAGTACATATTATTATAGGACGTTGCACTTTTCCATTATCCCTCGTATATAGATTATGCAATTTCCATGTTATTTTGATGTACATGTAATTATTGTTTTCGAGGGTTCACCCTTGTTTTCAGATTTTAATTATTTCAAATAATCTGTCTTGATCTGTAAAGAAAACAAATATTTACAGATTTCCATATCAAGTGGATACAGAAATAGATTAATCTTATAAATTGATTGTTTAAGATAATGTCACAATACAAGTCATACGTAATTACTTGTCAATGTTCTCTTCGGCACGCGTTTAGTGCCTTAAATTCAGAGATCAAAATCTTTTTAAGGTAACTGTTTTATATTGTTCTTTATTGTGCATTTCGACAGAACCAAGAAAAATAATATACTGTTATATTGTGGGTGTTTGTGGAACAGATAACCGATGTCCCTCGGTATCAGTGATGACATTTGGAACTTATGCTCTCGATCTTTGGCCTCTAATAACAGTTCCAAATACCCAACCCCCTGATAACTCGTGGCAACATTTTACCTGACCTATAAAATAACATTTCCATAACCTAATACTTACCAATCATACTACAATATATTGCAACAAAATACTTATAACATTTCACAACTGTTTTAATTGTTTACAACAGAACCCTACAGACGAACAACTACCTACATTGAGCTGCGCGATATTCGATAACGGAATAATGTTAGGCGGCATCAACCGGAATTTCTAAATGGTACCCGTATACAAAATGACCTGTCAATATATTCAATGTACTACAGTTTAAGGTAACTTCTCTATAAAGGATAAAATCCGAATATATCTGTAACGCTGTAAAAATATTCAGAAATTGTGCATTAGTATCGCCTAATCTGTTCAATATATGACCGTTACGCACAGAGCGGCACCGAAAGAAATGACTGAGCGTATATGTACCTAGCTCTTGCCCAAGGCCGTTGTATATTCATATTCGAATCTTGCTAGGAACTTTGGATTCTTTTTTAGAGAGGTATCAAACTAGCCAATTACATGAACGTGCCTGGAATATGCATGAAAAGGTTCCTGATGTCTTCCTGCACCATTAAAGCTGGAAAGTCGCAATATGACCTACAGTGTGCTGGTGCGACGTAAACGTAAAAACTAGAGGAAATAAGAATCCCTCAAGAAAGCCAAAAAACGGCAAAATTGAAAATGTTGCAGACTCGGTTTGATTGAGCCTGTTCACCTACCGTCCACGCCCTCTAGCACCAGCTTAATGAGTATTCAACATTTAAACATGAAAGAGTATCCTATTTTGAATTTAGATCCCTGCATGTGTTCATACGGCGGTTATCATGGAACGTTCAATGTGAAACATTCGTGCCATTCCATAAAAAGCGGCGTATGGTCCCCGTGTTATAGAAAGCGTGTGCCCTAAACGAGAAAACAATGGGTGGAACTAAAGAAAATGGAATTTTGAAAGGGGATCAGAGAATATGAAGCCTGCATATCACAGATAAGACATCAACAGACAAAGTTAAAAAGCAGGCAGCAAATCCTAAGGGTGATTCAACATTATTCATGTTAGAATATTGGAACCACCCAACTAGAAAAAGTCAAATTGTTAAAACCAAAAATATCACAAACACAACAATAATGTCGTGCTAAACGATCTATAAGAATCGGAAATATAACATCTCTGATTGAATGACGACTTTTTACAGCCTCCACATTATGACCCATGATGAATTACAGTACTTAATTCATAAATATGCTTAATAATAATAATACAAAACTTGTTTGTCATATTTGCTCAATGAAATACATTTCTTTGAAAAATATATCTTTCGACAAACCAATATCCTATAATTATTAAGATATAGTACTAAGCACTTTATCAACGAGTTATTTGATAAACTTGATCAACTAAACACCTCAAAACTTAAGGCATCTTATTGTCTATGTATGTTGAAAAATAAATCCAATGGAAAAAATATCGAGTCTAGTTCTTTTGTTTTGTTAGCGTCTTTCTGCGTCAGTGTTTACAATTAATTTAAAGAACTCTCGGAAAAAAATTGCTTTGTATTTGTGTAAATACAATTGATATATAAACAACTATAATTGATAAGATTGGAATGTATAAATCCTGACGGACTACATAAAAGATCATATGAATAAACCTGCCAAGTAATGAACCAGGACACTCGGTGTGGCATATAAAATGTTTGAGAAGCTCCATTGGATCACGGTGTTATACGCACCTATCATGAACATTCACCTTTAAGTTCCATACTGTGACTAAAATTAACAGCCGTTCAAAAAACATCAGAATGGCTCCATATGTTGATGATACTATAAACTGTAAGGCCAGTTCGCTGGCACAAGGTAAAAAACTGAAAATTATTGTTATTTCGCAATGTACGAGTACATATCAAATTTATATTTCTTTTAAGATCAAACTTTAATGTACTTTAGATTCATCGATTAACGTTTTTCACTAGTTGGACATAAGTTGCGCGCTTTAATATGCTGAAGTCTTTAATTTTAAAGAAAACAAGTAGACATTTTTGTTTATGAAACACATGTGCGGTAGAAAAGTAAAGAGATTTATGAAAGGAAAGTGGACTCCTAATTGTATACGCGTCTGTTTTCCGTGACGTTAAAGCATAATTCATTTATATGAAAACAAAAAGATTAAATACTCCTATGGGAATGCATTTTCTTAAAAACATTCTGAAATGAATAATTGGTTATTTACTGAATGTTTTAACAAATAAGTATATGGGAGAAATCCATGAAGTACTTAAAAATAGTACACTGTACTGACAAAGAACATTGAAGAATTATTACACTTTCTAAAATCTGACACCTATAAAAAAATCTAAAGGAATCCACAGAACTATTGTTTTCGTCGGGCCATTATAATTCATCACAATATATAACATTTTCTCTAGGATTTAATGTGCATATAACTTTCTAGTACTTGACGATTTCAAAGTGTTTAGAACTTTCTTTATTATTACTTAAAGTATGATTAAAGACTTTCATCCCCGATTGAGTGCGTTATTAACAAAACGAGCATGTTGTTTTTCAAGCATCACCACATCATTATCTTTGAGTCAAGCTTGATTTGTCATGTTGATTTATATAAAGGATGGTACTAAAGGTTGATCAGAAATTACAGAATTGGTAATTACAATAAACATTAAATCTATTTACAAAATTGGCTATAACAAGACATCAAATTAATTGTTATGTTGACAACACAACTGATACGTCTTTGAAAAGCAAATAAAATGCAAGTACGAATGTATCCACTGTGCAATTTAATAAAAGATAAAAAATAAAAACTTAAAGTATCCACTGTGGAATCAAAAAGAGCCTTATTTGAGATCATTGGAATTGTTCTTTGTTCAGATTTATTCGTGTTCATAACTTAATCTAGCTTATGGTTGCTGTTTATAAAAGCTGATATGTTCTTAATTCATGTTTTTAGGTCGTCTGATACTTTGAAAAGACAAGAATTAAGGAGGAAAACAAATCATAAATTATGTCATTCTAGTTAATATTACCAACATTATTAAGGAATACCAACTAATAAAAAGCACAAACGTACATGATCTGAAGTTATAGAAGGTACGAACTATGTAATTGGTTGTTTTAATGAATCTGTTTCATGACAGACTTAAATAAGTTATTTATTTTGCAACGAATTTTGTCACATCAATAATTTTTAAGACCAATATCTATTTCTATCCTGTAGATGTCATTATAAAAGCAATATCAATAGAAACAAAACGGCAACATTGAGTTCCGAAAACTGAAACATTTTCGGTTATGTTAAACGCGTGTCTGTCGGATGAAATCGTATTACAAAGATGTATAAGCACCAAAAAGGCTCCTGACAAAAATAGTTCCGAATTTTGGGGAAAAAAGATTGAAACTTTTAAAAATATTTCAGATTTTCTTCGACTTAAAAAATTATCTTGAAAAACTACTTTGGTTAGGATATTTGTCCTCATTTTGGCCCATTTTGTGATTGGCCTTGTTTTGGTATCGAATTCTTTCAAATCGAGTATTTATTTTACGCGTATAACTTAAATGCTGCAGAGGGAAATTGATTTCCTCGGATATTGTTTAACACGTTTTTATCATTAAAAGTTGAATAAATATATGTCTAAATAAAACGTACTGTCATTTGCATTTGAAATTTGAGCAAGTACACTAAAAGGGGGCATTATTTTAAAGAAAAAAAAGATTAATTATCTGCCCTTTTGAAATGGTGACATATTTTGATTATGTGAACATTTATAAAGTTTTAAGTTAATTACTTTGATAGTTTCTGAGAAAATTGGTAAAAAACTAAGTTTGAAAAAACGCGTATCTTTGCATCGGGATTACCTGATACTTAAAAATATTTCAATTAACGAACAGTTGATTCAACGCCGACGTCGAAGAGATGATCATAACAATAGCTTCATTTTTTTTCTTTTGAAATAGGAGCTAGATTTTACTTTCAGATATCTAATCGTTAGTTTATACATGTACAAAAACAAAGTGATCCGATAAATTGTTTCTTTCAAGTCTTAGATTCAGATAACATAACAAGACAAACCATGATTTATAACCATTGAACGATCTCAGAGATAGAAATCTAGTTATTAAAGTCATTGTCGTATATTGTTCTTTATTGCACAATTCGGGAGAACACTAGAATAATAATTGAAATGTATCTTTGCAAGAAACATTGGTTGATATTGTAACAAGCGAGTTTAAACGCCAAAAAACGGAAAAAGAATAGTGGAGCATTTTAAGTCTTGTTTTAACCAAAATTTTGCCAAATTGACCGTTAATTGAAGCTTTTTATATTTTCACAAAACAGCTTAAACATATAAATACTATAACGGGTAAAGTGGCATCTGTTTAAAATTTGACACAGACTATAGAAACAGAAAAGCACAAAATCTGATATATTAACTATCATTCTATGTGAACTTTTTATAAAACCTTAGAAAATTAACTTCTAAAATTATTGCGTTCTTATTTTGCGATCAAATATCATTTGAATGCCTGTTACATAACCATTATCGTTTTGTCAACTTGAAACTTAAAAAACTGCCTGGAAAAACAATAAGTTTTGCATACTATATTTTGACAATGAGACAAAGTAATTGGCAAAATCAATCACTTTGATATTCAGTGCCAATGTAAAAAGCTAACTTTGTAACACCAGATGGCGTTTTATTAAATAAAAGATTCTAAATGTTACAGTGTATTTTTCATATAATAACAGTTCGCTAAAATTGAAATATACTTCTAAAACCTATTAGTGATTAGAATTTCTGCGAAGTAAATATTATATGAATAGTACAATAGCGACATATTCTGAATATTTAGAGTAATTAAATTTTGTAAAATGTTATAAAATAACTAATTACAGTAATTCTTAACCATGCAAAATAATGATTCAACATGGATAAAACCTATCATCATTTGTGTAGAAGTTTTTTTCTGCATTGTTCACGAGGGCAAATTCTGTACCCGCAAGCACGCCTTTATAAAGCATAGAGATTTACTTCCTACTCGGCATGTAAACTTGAAACTTTGTATTATATTATTGTAAACAAAACAATTAACTGCTTGTTATTTATAAGAAACATAACACATCAAAATAATTTACAAAAAATTCTCCTAGAATATAGTTTCAAAATGGCAAAGTTATTTTAGAAACAATTTCGAAACACACGATGTCAATACAAATTATGGATAGTATAAACGAAATATTCTAATTAAATGACAAAACAAAAACATCTGAAAATAGATATAGTCCAGTCTGTAAATCGACCTCAAACAAATTGCAACAGATAATATTTTACCTGGTATAGAAAGTATGTGGAATAACATGAATCATATCAAAAGTCTAGCAAAATCTAAGTTGCGCAACATAGAAAAAAACGGGTTTTATCGCGTTATTTTTTTTTTATTTTTTTCTGACGACAACGGTCTTCCATAGGCGACCAAAGCGTCTCCGATACTCAGAATAGCGACTGCATAATGGCGACAACAACAACAAAATATTAGTGTAAACAAAATAAATGTCAGTAAAGTACACTGTAAAGTTGGTAGGTATATTTTCCTCAAAATTTTACAGATCAATATAGGAATTATTAATGTGGTTTCGTAAGTTTATTAGGAGTATTTCTTGAAAATTATTACTTGTTTTACCAGTTCTTTATCCGTTGAAATCCAACAGGTGTTTCAAGCGATCTGTATTATACTTTTCATTGAAAACAGTTTAATTTATATAAATTACATTTCTGATTTACTCCTGTCTTAGTTAACATTCACAAACGGCCTTAAAATGGTTATTTAAAAAATTTTTAATTTAAAATTTTTTTAAACGGGAAGTTTATAAATGGAGAAATTTTAGTTAATAAAGAATTTTTTTCTGTTTTTGAAAATGTGAAAATGGGTTTTTTTTTTTTTTTTTTTTAAAAAGTTTTTTAAAATGTTAAATTATAGTAGGAAGAAAATTTTTCGGGGCCGTTTTGGGTACCCAAAGAGGGGATTTGGTAAAAAATCCCTTTAAACTAGAAATTGAAAAAGGAAAATTTTCCCTTCAATTTCTAATTTTTTACATATGAAAACAAAATTAAAATTATTTTTACTTGTTTAGGTTTTTAAAACATGGGGGAATAGAGGGGTTATAATTTATTAATCTGTTTTTTTCAGTTTTTTAATAGACAAGAAGAAACTTATACAAAAAAGGTAAATGAAAATTATCAATAAAAAACGTAATTTCTAGTTTGGTTATGTTTTGGGAGGGGTATTTCAAGGGAACTCCTTGATCTAAAATTTAAAAAAAAATTTTTTATCATAAAACCCCTGGGGGAAATTTGAAAATTTGGCATTATGTAAAAGATAATTTCACAGGATTTTTATTTTTCTTGGAAATGCATACTAAGTTGATATGTATAATTTAAATATACTTTTAAATCAAATTTAAGCAAATACATGAAAAAAAAACATTTGTTTTCTATAAAACCCTTGTTTCCCGAAAATATGAAAAAAGATTTTAAATTCTTTAAAACTTGTAATTTTATTACAATTTCATCAAAACCAAGAGCAATTTTGGCCGTTTGGGACACTGGTGATGTAAATTTGATTTTAAAGGGAAAGATTATGTTGAGAATTTGTTTCAAAAAATCACTTTAATATTTTTTTTTAAGAAATTTTTAAAAGTTGTCATAAGGTTCCATTACATTATCTACAAATTTTTTAAATGCATGACGGATGGCTTTAAAAAAGTTTAAATTTTGAAATTCCATTTTAAAACTCAATGTATTTTTTTTATTACTTCCAAACATTTTAACCCATGGTATTTTATATTGATTTTTTTAGTTTAAAACCTTTAAAATATAAAAAAACTTAGAAAATAAAAATAATAACGGGTATATTTTGGGGTTCAGCGGGGTCCCCGCCTTTGGGGGCTAACGGGGGCTTGCCGATTCCCGCACATGGGGGAAACCAGGAGGGATTTTTCCGACCAAACCCGCAAACATATGTAGATTTTTTTTGCATTTTTACGTTTATAATTATATTTTTGATTTTTTTTCTTAATTTTAAATTGGAATTTTGCCATTAAACCGAAATTTTCGTACACAGGGTATGAATTAAATTCATTATAACCGGAAAAATTTAGGGTCACCCCAAAGCGTGACATTGTACAGCACGCGACTCATGTGGCACCACCTATGCCAGATGAAATTTCCGGCATGGCTAATACTAACGGAAACGCCAGTCTGATATGCAAGAAAAGTGTTTCTTGCATATCAGACTGGCGTTTCCGTTAGTTTTACCCATGCCGGAAATTTTATCTGGCATGGGGGGTTCTAGATGAGTCGCGTGCTGTACAATGGCACGATAAAGATGACGTCACCGTTACCGTTATGAATGATTTTGTAGTTCATACGCTGTTGAATGAAAGTAGTTACGGTTGTAATGATATAAATTTTCATTGAAAATAAAGATAAAGAATTTAAAATATAATGGACTATGGTAGAATATGCAAGAAAAAATATCTGACATATGTTTGCGGTTCGGATCGGAATATCCGTCCCACGGTCACCCGCCCATGGGCAGTAACTCGGCAAGCCTCGTAACCGCCCAATGGGTGGGTCACCTCGGGACGGATATTCCGATCCGAACCGCAAAATATGACAGATATGATTAGTCATATCAGCAACTTTGATCAAATAAATACACCTATTACAGTTTAAGGAAAGCCTTTCAGGAAAAATACATCTTATAATAACACATACTGTTCTGGGATAACTGAAACAATACGCAATCAGCTACCAATAACCAGAATACAAGAATGCAATGGATGATCCAGAACTACCTGTTATTTAAACAATAAATTCAAAAATATTTATTCAAAGTTCATATAACAAACACTTTATTACTTCGTAATAGATCCTCTTTACAAGGAAACAAGAATATGATAATTAAACACAGTATGCCTACCATATAAGCAAACATAGGATTTGTCACATTATGCAAAAAAGGTTGATGTTCTATTGTTCTTATACATAGGGAATCCTCCCGATGCCATTCACTGTAAGTGTACTAACAGCCTAAAGCCATGACTATTGAACTGTTAATTGCTTTGATTGCTGTGATTCATACACATGATCATCTTAAAGTTGAAGGCATAAAATATATGATTAATTTTATTTAATAAGATAAAAGTGCATGCAAAAGAAAACAAATAAAGTTTGAAAAACAGCACATAATCGTCATTAGAATTCATTTTTTTTTAAAATCGCATTGAAATTGTGAAAAGCCGCATATGACAGCATTTTTGTATTTTTCAATCGCCACAGCGACGGAGAACGTTAACTTCACGCGTATTCTTCTATGCCGCAAACGATATGTTTTTCTCTTAAAATTACTCCAACAGTCTGGTAAAAAAACTTCTTTACCCTCAAAAAGTTTGTATGCATGGACTAACAAAATACTTGTGTCGAATTACTTATATCATATTAGATGTTTCTATGGTAGGCTGTCTAAACAGTTGACAAATGTTTATGAAAGTGCCGTTTTCCGACGCCTTAATGTAGACGTTTTTGCATAAATAGACGTTGCAATTACAAATGATTACAGAATTATTATAATTCAATGTTCAAACGACGTGAAATTCTAGCAGGCTTTACATTAACTTTCGGCAAATATTGGACATAATCCCTTTTTGTGTCGGGCACTTTGGTGTATTATAAATTTCAACGAACGTCGTGTTCTTTGAGTTGCGCTGCTGTGGCGTATCCAGGGTTATTTAAGGCGGCCTGAGACGGTACTGGATGTTTATAATCAATTATATTTGGCAATTAAATAGAAGAAATATTGATGTTTGCGCATTTATAAATTTAATGAAGAAAACATAAAAAGTGACCAGATTTATAAACAAATTTTGGGTAATTCTGGATCAACCTCCATATAATGTAAAAAAACAGATTTTATAAATCTTACAATATTAGTAATTTTTTTTTTTTTTTTTTTTCAAGATGAACTCCTGTCGGATTTGTTAACGGCTGTTTGATGATCTTACAAAGACAGTTAAAGGCAACGAAAAGGAATGCAAGGGAATAAAATCTGCCAGTGAGAAATAAAATGACAGTTTAAAAGTTAAAATCGGAATAATACATACATATTGAGTATAGAAAGTTGTACTGTAACCAACATTACACTAAAAGAGACACTTAGACAGAAAAAGAAAACACTGATGCCACCATTGAGATCAATGACTGATAAGTTTTCATACAAAAAAGAGTGTTTATATTGTGGTCAATCTTAATAAGGAAGGGTAAATCAAGGAAGTGTGATGTTTCGCCAGTAAGGACACTAGAACCTACTGTTTTGAATATTGTATACAGAGGAATGACTGTTTTGTCTAATACAGTGAGAGCAAGGATAGAACAGGTTCACAACTTGCTTGTAGCCGATGCTCTTTACCATCAAACGTGCTAATGCTCCTCTAAATTCAGAACTGGAAAAGATATACCAGAGAATTTTCAGGTGCTACCATCTAGTGTGATAAAAAGTGAAAGATTGGTCGACCAGAAATTACAGAAGCGAGTGACGATTTGTAAAAGTCATGACATTCTTGTGCTTATGCTTAGCAAAGCTTTCTTACAAATTAAAATTCGCACATATTTTTTTTTACATTTTATACTCAAATGTATCAAATATTTGAAATTGACCTTCCAAAAGGTCAATGTCACCTCTTTTGACCTAATGATGTTATGTAATTACTCGGAAAAAAATACAACAGATGTGCTTGAAAGTATTCAAGTTAATATAAAACTCAATATTATTATCATAGATAATACAGATTTCCTTAATGTATCTCTATTTTGTATCAAATTACCCCACCCACTAGCTGTACAATGTTTATATAAATATTTCAATATATGCATTAAATATTGATGGAATGTAAATTAAATTCATAACACGTTGAAACTTGACAGTTTTCACATGTACGTAAACCATTATGTATTTTCTGTTTAATATCATATAACATAGAGCTTTCAATAAATTGTTGATCTACAGCAATGCAAAAATATAATATTACCCCACCCACTTAAGTTAATTAATAAATTTTAGAAAGGTATAAGTAGTTTCTTTAAACAAAAACAACTTATTTATTACTTTATGTTACTATAGGGATAGATTAAGCTATATTTTTGTGCATATTATATATAAAACTGATTGGAAAATTGTATGTGTGTATTACATTGAGTTCAAATTAAAAAAATAAATACAATGATACCCATATATTTGATCTCAATTTTTGAAAACATTCTCCAATTTAGATTTTTCTAGACTTTTGATATGTTATACAATATAGGTCTGGGGTTTCAAAACACTTAAAATATTTTCTGTTGCAATTTGTTTGAGGTTTGGCTCTATTTTGAGCTAGAATGACTGGACTCATATATATATATAACATTATCATTAAAATATTTATATGTTATATCATATAATCTCATAAATATCATTAAGGAACAATAAGGTTTTGGTAACATAATTTATACTATGATCCATCTATCATTAAATATGATAAATAAGATCAGCTAGGAAAGGCGGCGTTCAATAAACGCAGCCCACACAAGATCCAGCAACAAGAGCCAGTGGCAAGGAGCCCAGTAGGACCCAAAACAAAAACAGGACAAGGCACAAAGAAGAACACAGACAGATAAATCACTAAAAACAAACGTAAGAAGAAATAATAAGTAACTGAAAAATAACTTAAAAAACATGACTAATTTAATAGGCCCATAAATTCAAAGGGCACATGGGAAGGGGACAGGCGACCGGGGAAGGGGGGGGGGGTAAATAAAAGAAATAAAAAACAGGGGCAAAGGGAAAGATACTTATTTAACAAGAGACACAAAAGTGTCACCAAAACAGTATGAAACAACAAAGACCTACATCTGAGGAACACAGAGGGGCGCCGCCTTGGAACAGTCAGCAGCATATTACTGACAGTTGGGGAGTTTAAACCGGTTATTGGTGTACAAAACCTCATTCTTAGCCCCACCATGTTCCTATAAACGAGACAGTGTAAATAAAATGAATCCCCGCCAAGTGCAATTCTAACAGTTGTCATGGTTACAAAAGGTGAAAAAAGTAAAACATCGAAATGCTCATGTAGAAACATACAAAAGCAAACCCAATGACCATAACAAAAGTACTCAATGTCTCAAGATCACCTACAAGGGCCCGACGAAGCAAAACAGAAGACGAACAATAAGGCAATTCAGTCCCAAAGGGCTTTAAGAACTGTGCATCATAGTCTCCCACTTTGTCCGTCAGATGAAATCAAAAGAGGAAAGCGAAGCATCCAACTGTTAAAAGGTTGTACACAAAGCATGCGGTTTGTCTTAAAATAGTAGGGTCATAACCCCTTTCAATAAAACGTTTAATAGTTTTAGTAAAGACAACAGAAAATTTACAATGACCCAAGATCTTACGAAGTTTGTAAACAACATCCCCGTAAAAATCAGGCTGGCTAATCCCTTGTCGCAGAAGTGTTTTTAGATCACTATTGAATTTTGAAATTAAATCGAAGTAACAATCGTAAAATTTTGTAAGATATTTACGTAATTTAAGATAGCGCTAGCCCTATTTGAGTAGCTTACCGGTAATGAAAATATTTCGCTCGTTAAAATCCTTTGCGTTGCTGCAAGCTCTAGCGAATCTAATTAACTGAGATATATAAAATTCTGGAAACAAAGTGATCCCTCGGAAGCATAAATCACAACAAAATTACACGAGAATTGCAGACTCGGTTTGATTGAGTCTGTAAATGAATAAGTGCAACATCCATCACGCCCCGTAGCACTGGCTTGAGCGGTTCTCAATTATCAACACTTAATAGTGCTGGCATCAATGATCCCGAAGGACCAGTAAATATAACAACACTGAAGTGAAGTACGGGGCAATTTTTTACAGCTGCCACACAGCACTTGACACCTGCTGTTGTGAAGTAAAAAGTTCTGGAAACAAAGTGATCCCTCGGAATATAGATAGATAAATACAGAATCCCTAAAGAAAGCCCAACACGGCAAAATTGAAAATGTTGCAGGCTCGGTTTGATTGAGCCTGTTCATGGACGGTACTGGAAAGTGCAAGTTACCGTCCACGCCCCATAGCACCGGCTTAAGCAGAATTCAACATTTAAACATGAAATAGTAAAATATTGAATTTAGATTAAAATATTGAATTTAGAAACATCCGCAGATGTGTTCATACGGTGGTTATCATGGAACCTTCAATGTGACACTTCCGTGCCATTCCATGAAAAGCGGCGTATGGTCCCCAAGTAATAAAAAGTGAAACATGACGAACAAGATCAACAAGGAAAGGCGGCGTTCAATGAACGCAACCCCCATATGACCAAGCAACAAAAACCCAATGGCAAGGAGCCCAGGCGGACCCCAAACATAAAAAGGACAGGGCAAAGACACGTTAATCATTAAATGATAAATAATTTGTAACTGATTAGGAATTCAAAGAAAATAATAATAGGCCCACAAAGGGGAATGGGACAGGAGACCGGGGGAAGGGGGGGGTTTAATCAAAGAAATAAAAACTATAGGCAATGGGGAAGATACTTACCGTAGACGAGAAAACAACAAGGGACACAAGCAAAAGTGTCACCAAAACAGTATGAAACAACATAGACATACATCTGAGGAACACAGCGTGTGCCCTAAACGAGAAAACAATGGGCGGAACTAAATAAAATGGAATTTTGAAAGGGGATCAGAGGTTATGAAGCCTGCATATCACAGATACGAGGTCAAAAGACAAATTTAAAAAGCAGGCAACATATCCTAAGGGTGATTCAATATTATTCAAGTAGGAATATTGGAACCACCAGACTAGAAAATGCCGAAAAGTTGAAACTAAAAATACCACAAGCACAACAATAATGTCGTGCTGAACGATCTTCAAGGATCGAAAATATAACATCATTGATTAAATGTACGGGGATACTTTTTACAGCCGCCACACGGCACAAATAACGCGGATGTGATCATAAAATAGATAAATACAGAATCCCTAAAGAAAATATATATATATATTATCTAAATTGAAAATGTCATCAAGGTATCTGGAAGTGTTATTAAATGAAATGCTAATATAAAATCTGTTGTGTATTTTCTGAGAGACTCAACATAAAATCTCTTTCAAAGCAATATAAAAACAAATCAGGACCAGAGGTGCCTAATTAGTACCCATAGGATTTCTTATGATATGTTTGAATAAGGTATTACCAAATTCTGGAAACAAAGTGATCCCTCGGAAGCATTAATCACAACAAAATAACATAAGAATTGCAGACTCGGTTTGATTGAGTCTGTACATGAGGGATAATGAATAAGTGCAACATCCCTCACGCCCCCTAGCACCGGCTTGAGCGGTACTCAATTCTCAACACTTTATAGTGTTGGCATCAATGATCCCGAAGGACCAGAAAATATAACAACACTGAAGTGAAGTACGGGGCAACTTTTTACGGCTGCCACACGGCACTTGACACCTGCTGTTGTGAAGTACAAAATTCTGGAAACAAAGTGATCCCTCGGAAGCATTTATCACAACAAAATAACATAAGAATTGCAGAACCTGACATAATTATTGTCTAAAATTATCAAAAAAGTTTATACACATTTGCAGTGGTCATAAGAACAACATACTGGGCGTTTCATTATGGTCTGGAGTAATTGTTTACAAATGTATTTTACAAAGTTATTTTTATTTAGGAAAAGTTAATGACATTGTAAAAGTTTTGATAAATAATTGTTTGATGTTAAAAAGAATAAACAACAAGAACATTGAATTCTTTACATTGCAACTCATCAATTTTATGCATAATATCAATAAGTATAGTAAAATATGAAAAACAAGATCAACAAGGAAAGGCGGCGTTCAATGAACGCAACTTTTAAGACTTTTAAAACTTTTAAGCGTTCGACCGAAATGGAATTTAAATTTAATAGTCATTTATTATATGTTAAAAGTTAACACTGTTGGTATATAATAGTGTGGGTTCTTTTTTCAGTTAAGAAATAATAACATAATTGTGGGTCCATGAAAAATTGGATATTGTATTTTATGTATATTGTCCTGTAAATATCACAGACGCTTGGGGTTTGGAGCTCAAAACGCCTTTAAAATCCAAATAAAATGCATATTTGTCAATCCCAGGACATGTTCTGATCATATATATCAAAAAATCTTAATATATGCCGTTTTGAAAAAAAAAATCATATTTCAACATCTATAATAATACACAAGATAAAAATGTTCGCCGGAAAAAATCCGCACCCCTACCGTCATAATCACCATGTATTTTAATCCATTTCCAATATTTTCACATAATCCTTTGGTCCATCGACACAGAAGATATAATTCTTCACGATGATGGTCAATTTTAAACTTCAACGGTAATATAAACAACGCAACAGCCGAAATAAACATCAATATTCTCGCCGTTTTTTTTCAACGACAAAAACTTTCGATAAATTCAATGGACCAGACGGCTATGAACGGAGCTATCCGATTATGTGGTTCCCAAACTTAAAAGCGCTGCGCATTTTGCACACGGCAAAGCTGGGGCCACATAATCGGATAGCTTCGTTCATAGCCGTCTGGTCCATTGAATTTATCGAAAGTTTTTGTCGTTGAAAAAAAACGGCGAGAATATTGATGTTTATTTCGGCTGTTGCGTTGTTTATATTACCGTTGAAGTTTAAAATTGACCATCATCGTGAAGAATTATATCTTCTGTGTCGATGGACCAAAGGATTATGTAAAAATATTGGAAATGGATTAAAATACATGGTGATTATGACGGTAGGGGTGCGGATTTTTTCCGGCGAACATTTTTATCTTGTGTATTATTATAGATGTTGAAATATGATTTTTTTTTCAAAACGGCATATATTAAGATTTTTTGATATATATGATCAGTACATGTCCTGGGATTGACAAATATGCATTTTATTTGGATTTTAAAGGCGTTTTGAGCTCCAAACCCCAAGCGTCTGTGGTAAATATAGCAGTGCTCTAGCTACTAATTTTATAATGATGTCAAGTTATAGTATATATAACAGGAACAACGGACTTGACGTACCAGAAACAAACACATGATATATATACATATACATGTATATATAGATTTTCCTCTAAAGAGCTGTCCTATTCGGGATTTTTTGGTATTGAACATTTAATATGATAAACAAGATCAACAAGGAAAGGCGGCGTTCAATGAACGCAACCCCCACATGACCCAGCAACAAGAACCAATGGCAAGGAGCCCAGGGGGACCCCAAACAAAAACAGGACGGCAAAGACAGAGCACGGACAGGTTAATCATTAAATGATAATTAATTTGTAACTGATTAGGAATTCAAAGAAAATAAAAATAGGCCCACAAAGGGGAAGGGGACATGAGACCGGGGGAGGGGGTGGGGAGTAATCAAAGAAATAAAAACTAGAGGCAATGGGGAAGATACTTACCGTAGACGAGAAAACAAGGGACACAAGCAAAAGTGTCACCAAAACAGTATGAAACAACATAAGACATACATCTGAGGAATTTAAGACTGCTATAAACACTTATGTCTGCTGGAAACGAGAGAGGAGTTTAGTGTCATAACAGAATCATTGAAAATATCTATGTATTCTATTTCCCATATATGTTGTGATTGTTGTCTTGTGATACTACTTTTTTCACATTTTGATGAACATGTTCAATATCACAAACAGTTGGGCATTTACCGCTTTTAGAGAATCTGGAAAAGAGAGGGAGGTTACTGTCATAACAGATTTATTGAAAATATCATAATTATTCTATTTTCCATATGATTTGTGATTGTTGTCTCGTGCTTCAAGGTCAACATTGACACTCTTTAACTTACTCAGGGTAAAGTTTTGTAGTGCATTAAACTTGACGTCCAACTTTAATTCCATTTCCTCTAGATATTCTTCCATATCTTCTATACTCTTCGCCTGAAACACAACAATAGGAAATATAATTTTGTTTAAGACAAGACTCGAAGCAAGTGCTTGTCAGTGTAAATAAGCCTTAGTCACAGTAGGGAGTAAGCATAAAAATCACCAAATGGCCGTAACTCTTGAAGATTTCAATGAACTGAAACATACAAAGCACCTCTTGCTAGTAAAGCATCCTGTGAAGTTTCCTTGAAAACCAGTGGTTGCTGAAAAATTACTCGGACAAGACTGACATATGAAAATCATCAAAGAGTCGATAACTCTTCAAGAAATCAATGAACGAGATAAAAATGAAATGACAGACATTCTTGTATTACTCTTTATTTTCATACCATGTTTCATGGAGCTAGCTTATATGGTTTATGAGAAATTATTAGTAGGAGCAGCATCATAACATTATACGTTTAATATAACAAAAGAGTCTAAAAAGATTTAATTGAAACAAAATATTAACGCATCAGGATAAGGTTATACTATATGTAAAATATCTCACTCTTGTGCATTTAAGTTTTGAAATATTTCGTAACAGTTTTAGTTATTAATACCTACCTAGGAAATAAAAAATCTTACCATTGTTTAGTTTTAAAGTTTCTCCTTAGTGACTGCCTATTCTTTATTTTCTCAGTTCTGAAATAGGAAATATCTTGGATAAGTTTTATAAATTAAAATTTGCTAATGTGTATATAGTTACTTATTTCTTGTTTTCTTACATTTACAAATGACATTAATCGTTAAATGCACTCCAATGAGGTTATTTGACATGACGGGAATGGAAATAATTTGTTGAGATTATTACTCCATTTGATGTAAATCTCTACTAATAACTTATTGGCAAAAACTCAGGTCAAAAGCTGGCTTCGTTTTTTCCAGAATAATTATCAGAATAGTGAAAAATGACACAAAATTGAAAAGCGTTAAACAAGTATTTCTTGTATATTTCTTAGTTATAATTTATTGATATTTTTGTTGAATGTGCTCATGTTGGTCTATGTGAAAAATCAAAATTTTATTGTTTTAGCCTTTTAAACCTCAGTGGAGTTCCTTAAAGGGAGATAATTTTAAAAGTAAGTACTGTTCTTTAGCACTTTTTATTTAAATTAGTCAAATGATTACAAACTTTTTACAATACTTGAATTTTTTATCCAGGATATCATAATAAAGGATAAACAGATCTTGTTTGAAGAAAAGTAATATTAAATATACTTTATTAAAATTTTGGTTTTTGATTTTCCTATTGAAGCTAGAGTCTACATGATCATTTATTCTTTACCCTCTCCCGTTTGATATTGAGCTATGTCAGAAATATGTAAATATTCAAAAGTCATACATCGTTAAAGTTCAATTTTTGCGTCTCGGTTTACCTTTTAGATATTCCTGTGTGTACTAAGTTTAAATTGTACGAATAATACAAGTGTCAAACGCGAATATACCCACACTTATTGGTAATAATAGACCAAATGGCATTCAATTTGCAGTGAAACTGTATATTCTTCTGGGATAGAAATGCCAACGAACAAATTATATTCTGAAATATAATGTGACAAAATAATAGACAAAACCTTTACTTGGGAAGAAAAGCTTATTTTCAGAGTACCAGCTGCCAATACAATAAATATCTTGGCGGCTCTTGCAATTTGAAGGCCTGTATAAAACAATAAAGGATAAACAAAATTACTGGCATTTGATCAAAAGAACACTTCTGCTGTACCGTCATCTTTATCACTAGAATTAGATTTAAATGTATAAAATGCCAGGCACTCTCTAAGATGATAATTGGCATTTCCTTATTATAATTTTTTTAAATGGAGTTCGTTAATCAATGCTTATGACATACAATAACGTATGGTGATATCCATCATGAGTAATGTGTATTACACACCCTTTGGCTTAGGGGTTGCCTTAAAAGGGTGGAGGCATCAGAATTGTAGCCACCTTTTTTTATTTCGTGATCGTAAGATGTGACTAAATGATACAATTACTGCAGTCACTGCATCTCGTAGCCCCATTTGTTTGATGTTTAGCTTTATCAATTATAATACCGAAAAAAGAGAAAAAAAAATAATGACTGCTTATTTAAAAAATAATTAGTCAAGCTTATCAATTCTTTGCCATTGCCTTTCTATTTGTCTTTATTCTACAAAATTTCGAGAATATTTTTTTAGTAATTATTTTTTGCGGGTAATCAGCAAAATTTTAACTTCCAAAAGGAAATATTTGTTTATGGTTAAAGTTTTTTATGATGGTAGTTAAATTAAATATTTATATTCATTAAATGAGTAAATAATAAAAACTAGGCTCACGATATCTGTCTCGGAGCCATGCCTGACTCAAACTACAAATATCATGACCGTTTGTGGATTTAATGCAAACAAAACGTGCTTAATTAAAATCAATTTTCGTTAAAGTGTATAAAGATATATACAACAAAAGTTATTAATTTGAATTTTTAAAAGGATTACTTCTAAAAGGCTTGTACAACAACTTCAGTGTTGTTATATTTTCTGGTCCTTCGGGATCATTGATGCCAACACTATAAAGTGTTGAGAATTGAGTACCGCTCAAGCCGGTGCTAGGGGCGTGAGGGATGTTGCACTTTTACATTATCCCTCATGTACAGACTCAATCAAACCGAGTCTGCAATTCTTATGTTATTTTGTTGTGATTAATGCTTCAGAGGGATCACTTTGTTTCCAGAACTTTGTACTTCACAACAGCAGGTGTCAAGTGCCGTGTGGCAGCCGTAAAAAGTTGCCCCGTACTTCACTTCAGTGTTGTTATATTTTCTGGTCCTTCGGGATCATTGATGCCAACACTATAAAGTGTTGAGAATTGAGTACCGCTCAAACCGGTGCTAGGGGGCGTGAGGGATGTTGCACTTTTACATTATCCCTCATGTACAGACTCAATCAAACCGAGTCTGCAATTCTTATGTTATTTTGTTGTGATTAATGCTTCAGAGGGATCACTTTGTTTCCAGAATTTTGTATAAAATTAATTTACTAGTTACCGTAGTAAATTGCCTAGCGAAATAGATAAATACAGAATCCCTAAAGACAGCCCAACACGGCAAAATTGAAAATGTTGCAGGCTCGGTTTGATTGAGCCTGTTCATGAACGGTATTGGAAAGTGCAAGTTACCGTCCACGCCCCCTAGCACCGGCTTCAGCAGAATTCAACATTTAAACATGAAATAGTAATATTTTGAATTTAGAAACATCCGCAGATGTGTTCATACGGCGGTTATCATGGAACCTTCAATGTGACACTTCCGTGCCATTCCATGAAAAGCGGCGTATGGTCCCCAAGTAATAAAAAGCGTGTGCCCTAACGAGAAAACAATGAGCAGAACTAAATAAAATGAAATTTTGAATGGGGATCAGAGGTTATGAAGCCTGCGTATCACAGATAAGACGTCAATAGACAAATTTAAAAAGCAGGCAACATATCGTAAGGGTGATTCAACATTATTCAAGTAGGAATATTGGAACAACCCAACTAGAAAATGCCAAAAAGTTGAAACTAAAAATACCACAAGCACAACAATAATGTCGTGCTGAACGATCTTCAAGGATCGAAAAAATAACATCATTGATTAAATGTACGGGGAGACTTTTAACAGCCGCCACACGGCACAAATATCACGGATGTGATCATGAAATAGATAAATACAGAATCCCTAAAGACAGCCCAAGACGCACACACGTAATCATTGTTAAACAGATAAATCTTACTTAAAAGTAACAAAATAATATTTTATCACGGAACATTTTATTCTTTTTGTGTACACTGTTTATGTGTGTTTAAAAACAGAAACTTTCTATGTTACAACTTTTTAGAGACCCGAACATGAGATTTTTATTGTACTGTTATAAGGTTTTTACTGTTTCTAAGATTTTTTTCAAAGAAAATTATATACATGTAGCTTCAAATAACATCCGTTGTTATTTCTTTTTAATTGTTCCCGTATGTAAATATAAGTTTTACAACATTGATGGAAAACAATCACAAATGACACACCATGAACTTTATGATAATGTGTGATTTCTGACTCAATATCATTTCTTCGTGACGTTCGAAAAGGGCTAAAATCAATCTATTGCCAGTGTATCTAAAATTAGTTCGGCAGAAATTGTGATGAAACTCATTATATATTTATACAAATAATCACTTCTTATCCGTATAATCTTGTAAATGTTAATTTGAATACATCCTTAATTCACATAAGGTGACTTTTCTGCACTTAAGCATTACAGATGATTACACAATTGACCAGACGCCAAACGCGTTATCGCTCCGCCCACTAAGTCACGTGGTATAGAAAAACAAAACCTTGGACAAACATTATCAAAATGGCTACCGCAGCGAAATTACGAGAAATTCCAGGAGATATAGCGAGAAAATATTTCCATAATACCGAACTTGAGACAACGAACAGAACAAGAAAGTATGTGTAGAAGCTTACATCAGGCGTGTAGGATATATTAGAGAGTAAAGAAGAATTAGTTTAAATCGTGTACCGTTTAGGACAAAGAAAAACAGAGAGGTTACACAACGCTGATACAAAGACTGTAAACAGAAAATGATCACACAGCATTTGTAAATGCAAGTGGTATGTAATACTTTCTTTAAATTATCTTGTACAATATTATTCCGTACAATGTTTACCAGTGTTTAACTCAATATCAATACCGCGAACATTTACACACCCAGATAAGCAATAGAAAACACGCGATGCGGTAAGTGTGTATGTAACTTTGTTGTACATGTATAACAACATAGTGTGTATATACGTTCTTGTAATAATGCGTAAATCTTACCTGCTCTGTAACTTGGGATAAAATAAAATTACATGAAAAAAGTAAATCAAATATTAAACTTCAGTGTAACGTCGATTTAATTTTGCATTAGACTCGTATCTTTAAAAATTTGTAATGCAAAACAAACATGTACTGTAGATCTACAACATTTGCCCATACGTTTATAAACAGTAAAAATTCAAACCAATTTTATTTCATTGAAAGACAACTTGATGTTTAAAAAGTAAGCATTAATATTGATGCATTTATGCATTTATCTATTTGTTACATGGCCAAAACTAAGTGTTTTTTTTTTCCATTTCAGTACATCTGTGAATGTGCACATGTTCTTGCTGTAATAATGAAGTTAGCAGACTGGCTTATTGAGGGTGTTAAGAGGATGTACCGATACAGCCAGCATGTACCACTCTGCCACACGACAGTGGGATAAGCCCCGTGGACCAAAAATTCAGCCAGAACCAGTATCAACTATGGTCATAGCCAAACCAGGAAATGCTAACAGAAAGAGGAAACCTCTCACACACCTGTATTTGATGATAATAGGTATTTATAATTTTAATGTTTACATAATATAAAGTTTTTTTTTTTTTAATAAATGTGATTTCTTTTATCGAATTTAATGACTAATAAATCAAATAAATAAATATAAATAAATAATATCTGGTTTTTTCTATGATTTAATTATTATCAACCCAAAATTTACAGTTTTTCAGCATGCAACAAATAGTCATAGTAAAATATTACAAATGAAAAGTATAAGTGTTTGATATTTTCTATATAAAAACTAAAATTTAATCCTGGTTTTTACAGGAAAATTTCACTTCACAGCACAGATGTTACATTCTTACAATCACTTCAAAACTGTCCTTTATCATATTTGATAAAAATTTGTCAAAAATACAGAAAACCTTTAAATGTGACTAGATATACATCACAAGACTTGACAATACGACTTCCATGTCATAACCAAGGGAATGATTAAATTGACAATAATACATAAGCATGAACCGTGATAAGTGCAATACATGAAGGAGTAAAAATAAACTTATACATTTTGGTTGTGAATTACCTAATCAATTAAAGTTTTATTGTGCTAACTATCACTTGTATGTTGTAGTCTTGTAAAAATATGTTAAAAATTGCGATTTCCCCACAGTGGGAAATAACTCTGACCAATAGTGAAGTCCTGACGCTCATGTACGTGCACGTATATAGTCGTTATATTCTACAATGCTAGAGACATACAGACAACGTGGTAAACAGTAACCTGGATATCTCTGCTAATATCAGTTTTGTAAATCATAACTTATTCCGTAGTAAGAAAGCATAAACCAGTGAGAAACAGAGCAAACCCATATTTAGATTTATACATGAAACAAGCGTTGGGTCAATTCTGTTATCAACTATTTTGATTTTTGCTCTAGAAAATAAGATCTTTCAACATGAATCTGTGTGCTGCTACTTTTTTGTAATTAGACAACCAGCTCACATTTGTCGCTCGCTGGCGCAAAATGGTGGTATGTAAGTTTCTAGACCCAAAAGTCCTGCAATTTCCTCGCGAATAAAGAACCTTATCAACCATTATCAACCCAATCTCCTGATTAAGCTTCCATATCAAGAAGCTTCTAATAATTAAGCTAAACCACTTGCTTGTAATTCTTACTGATAAAAAATACATTGAAATTGAAAGTGAAAGATTCTCGAGGGTCTATACCAACAAGTCCCTTTAGTGTTTGTTGCTGACTTATAGTCAGAGTAGCACTGACTTTGACTGCGCATTGAACTAGACGTTCCACTTTTAACTCAGTTCCGTCTAATATTACAATTGTTGTTGGAAAATCAGCCTTGAATTTTTCGGGCATTTGCATTTGAATTATTTCTCTATCTGGCCATATTGACACTGACCCAAATCTGTAATACATATAGTTTATCCATCCACGAAATAAAGCTCCTGCATCTCTTGTGGTGAAATTTGAAATAAATTTGCTATGTGTTTAAATTCAAAACTTAAACGCAATTTCACAAGGGTTAACAATAACTGGTCTGTAATCTTATTGTTTTTTGGCTAGATATTGTCTTCGGAAAATTAATAGGGCTCTCACCGCTGTAAGGGAACTAAAAATTTATATATATTCATGAATTGTTCATAGGTAAAACCTGTGTAAAATTTAAAGTTTTCTCTTACTGGACTGTCCCGAACTGACTCTACATTGAAATGACATTCTTTTGTACATTATCGTCAAATTTGGTGTTATATGAAGGTTTTTTAGTTGTAATTTTCCTTCTTAGATTTTCATTTTCTAGGACCTGTTTGTGCCATTGATTTAGTCTTTGTAGACAATTCCTCTTTTCAGAGCACTATTTTCAAGCAACTGCTCTGCCATTTTTCTTTTTAATTCCATATTTTCAGCTGCCAAGGCCAACATGTCTAATGGTGATATCATTGCTGATTCTGTAAAACATAAAAATTCATGTTAAATATAAGTTTAATAATAAGCATTGTAAAATATTTTGCAGGTTCCACTCATGCAGCCATTAGAGCTACAGGTCACAAAAACTGATTGTGGAAATCTATCAATGCCATTCCAGCCAAAAATAGAAGTACCGGACCTGGTGTTAAATAATAGTGATAAATGGGCTATGTTGGTAAAATCTCAGGAAGAAGCAGAGCCTTAGAAATGTCCACCAGAGATCAAAGCCATTCAACAGTATGGCATAAAGAAAGGGAGAACAGAATCACTGCCTCAACATTTGGGAATTTTATGATTCGTAAAGCTGATTTAAATGATAAATTTGTAAGAAACACGATACAGCCCAAGTCCTTCAAATCTGTGCCCACTTCATATGGCAAAAATAGTGAAAGAGTCGCCATCAACATGTATCGAAAAAAAACAAAGAATCATGTACATGAATGTGGATTTGTAGTGAATCCCCTATTTCCATTTCTCGGTGCAACCCCGACGGGAAGGTCTGTCAAAATGGACAGTCTGGTATATTGGAAGTAAAGTGCCCCTATATGATCAGAGACTGGAACATTTTAGATGCGTTAAGGAACTTTGAAAAAAGAATAACTTGTTTGTGAGGAGGTAAATGGAGAGATATTATTAAAGCGCACACATAAGTACTGGTACCAAGTACAGGGACAGCTTTAAGTAACAGGGGCAGAATTTTGCGATTTTGTAACTTTTACAAAGAACGATCTAAATGTGGAAAGAATTTATCCAAATAAAAACTGACATGAAAGAAATATTAAGTAAAATGTCTGCAGTATATGTTGAGTATGCTAGCAAACTCTGAACTCACCATTGACATTGTCATTTTTCAAATGCATATTTGTTACAGATTGAGGTTGATCTGTTGTTACTCCTTGAAAGTTGTATTGCTGGCTATTTTCTTCATCACTGAAATGTTTATCAGTTCAAATCATATTATCACAATTACCTTATGATTCAATAGAATATTCTTATTTTGGCAAAAAATGTACATGTATCTCTTGTTAAACTTTTACAGTTATAACTATCAAATTAACTTTTAAAAATGTTACTGTTATAATAAAGTTTACCTACAGGTATATTTAATGCACATTTTACACTTGAATATTGTTTTAAGTTATGATTAATATACATGTTTACATGTATGTGTAAATACTTACTTAGTTTGTAATTGTGATAGGATTTTGCGCCGCTTTTTGGGAGGCTCTGACATAGGTCTAGGTTTTGGTGGAGCTCTGCATGGTGTGTGCTTAGCTGCTGAACCTGTACAACTGTCTGCTGGATAAGGGTCGGGGTATTGCTCAGATGGTCCTCCTTCAGGGAAATGCTGCAATCAAATTGTTATAGCTTACTGTATTAAAACTTTTCTGTTTGTTTATATCCTTTTTGCAGAAATAAAATATGTTTAACAGGAAATGTGTTGTTTTATTCTTTAAAGATTTTTTTCATTTGTGAAAATTGTCTGAACCAGATATTTTACAATAATGAATTATTGCATATAAGCTCCCAAAATTGGGTATAGACTTCCAGTTAGCGTGACTAGTTAAGTAGGAAACAATTAACTGTATTAATTTGAATATGATTATGGCCAGCACACCAGTGTGAGGTGAACGGTCTTGGTACGAAATGTCTGTCACCCAGTCCACTTTTTTCACATATTCCAAACAAACATATAGACTGAGCGTAGTCAGTGCAACTCGTGACAGAATGGATTCCATTCAGCTGCTGAAGTATTTCAAATTTGTCGAGGCCTTATGCAAAATTAAATACGCCGTCTGATACAAAACCGGCCATGAAAATGATAAGCAAAAACATTATACCCCACCACTTTCAGGAACAATTTCTTAGTCTACTCGGTTAGAACTTAGAAAATTATACAAAAAACAATTTTAAAAAAACTTCGTTCTTTCCTTAATTTGTTCATACCTTAGTGCACACATATAAATTATAATTCCCGTCAATTTTCTCTAATTTAGTTGATCGTGAGGACGTCCACAAGCCTTGATCCAGCGTAGGCACCTTTCACGGTTTCTTTTAGGCTTCGGAAACGGAATAAACTTGATTTCCCCTACTAATCGATCAGGGAAACGAGAATCTGACTTGCATAGTCCCCATTGACATCTTTTAACCATTTTATTTTGATTTTTCACGATAAATTTATGAAATTCTAATACATCGGATAATTCGTCGCCGTGTTTCTTGGAACCGTAATGTCTAAGGGTAATGTCTAAGGTAACACCGCTTGGGGGTGTGTGAAAATCGTAATCGCTGATTGGCTAAACGGATATCATTTTATCGATTTGATTGACAGCTGGCGTCTGGTCAATTCGAAAGGTGAATCTTATAGTTCTGTCATTTTAAAGATAAAAGCAGTATAATACATGATTTAAAAAAATTCTAAATAGAACAGAACTTTTAGAGCAGAAGTATTAAATATTGTTTTCACAAATTATTTACTAGTAATAGTTCAATATGGTGCACCCCAATCTATATGCAAGAATCATCGACATTACTTTATTCAAGTAGGAATTAATGTATAAACATGATGAAAGTATATATATACATGTATATACTTATGTAAGCTGGTATAATATAATGACTGTTAATGTCATTATTCTCACAAAGTCGTTTACGTCAATTCTGATTCGATCTTGTGTTTCATTGCATAGACTGGGATATTAAATGAAATGCTAGTTGATATTCTTTAGCAAAGATTTCCACTCTTTGAAGATGAAATAAATCATAACAAACATACATATCAAGAACAATGTTATGTTATACTAGTGAGACTTTCCTCGGTAAAAAGTTGTTTGAATATGACTGTTATGATTATTGATAACTATTAACATAACCTGCTAAATCCACAGCCCGTGCAATATCCAGTTACGTACATAATTGTGCGCATGAACATTAGCTCAAGCTAAAAAATTATTTCTTAAACAAATGAAAATTGCATTGTTATTTTCGTGTTTTATGATCTGCGTTGGTTTGATTCAAGATTTATGAATAACCATAACCCTGCGGTTTTTTGTGCTATTTCAAAATGTATGTAATAAACTGGCAAAGAAACTTTTAAGCTTATCACATCAATGATTACTTATTTCAAGATTTTTAACCGCCTCCGTGGTCGAGGGATTAGATACGATGACTTCTAATCCAGTTACCTCTCTGGCGTGGGTTCGATACACGGTATATGCTTTGGTAGTTTGCCGCGGTGGAAGGTAGTCTAGTACTGGTGTAACTCTCCAGGAACGATGGACATGACTGAAATATTATTTGGAAAAGGCGTGAAGTGAAACAAACAAACAATTTCAAGATTTCATATGACGTTACTTAATCGCACATTTGATAGAAAATGTTTGTTGTATTCCTTACAAGATATGTTTATTATATTAAAGTATGAATAAATAATTGCCACACCATTATTATCTTTAAGTCTAATGGGACAAACGTGTTTATCAAATTACTATTAGACTTTCCATCCGCAACACAGATACATAAAAGATAAGATCTGCTAAAGACAAAGCGCGACCCTGTTTCATGAAATAATCTTTTTAATTCATTAGTTTTTCTGTCACAAAAATAAATGACAAGTCTTTCTCAGCACCTCTTCAATCATTAAACGGATTTATTTACACCACAGGCTTATGCTATTTTTACAAGTATTAAACTAGTTTATTTATTGTTTTCTGTGCAATTCTGTTGTTTGTTACGCATCTCTGTAAATCAATGTTTGCATGAAATTTGCAATAAAACGATATTTTTACAACACTACTAGTATTTTGTCATGATATAATAAACCAAAGTGTAAAAAGTAAGTTGAGCGTTTGATAATTTAATTGATGACATATTCACTTTTAAATGTTGCAACTCTCTTGTTTCTTAGCTGAATGATATATTATTTCACTTGCTCCTTACCGCTGTGGGTTTGAATCGCGACAGGGTATCAAGAATTCTTTCATGCAGAGAGCTATATCCAGCTAGCTTAAGAACATCGATGGTTCTACCTGTGGTCTTCCTCTACCAGTAAAGCTAGAACGTCGCCATATGATCTGTACTGTGTCGGTTTGACGTAAAATCCGATTTAGAATTTAAAATGTCTCTGGTGTTTCTTGGCAACTCTGTAATCAGTTGTGGGTATTCTCTCAGATAAAATGTAAGCATTCTTTCCGTAAACGGTACTTACAATAAAAACCTTTAAGAGACATTTTAAAATTTTCGAAGCAAAGTATTAATTTGTAGCAATTTATGTACACATATTTGTTGATGTTATTCGTTATTATTATTATCATTTTTATTACACCGCGTGTGTAACATGACCTTCTTCAAGTGCGTTCATTTTAATTATAATCACATAATCCTTTATATTACATTTTTCAGTTTTGTGTGTTTTACTCTGAAATAACAATGTTACGTTGCCATACGCCTTAAAACAGATCTTCAGTAGAAATATTGAAGGCATGCATCGCTGATTCCTTGGTTGGTAGTACCTTTTAATAATATGTACTCTCAGAATAAGATGGTTTGATATTTATATAATATACATTTGTTTTGGAAAAAAGATCGTAGTTATTAAAGCCAAATCACTACCGATTATCATGTACTAAAGTGCCGTGTAAATTACATTCTTTTGTGACCTTGACATTGAATTCTATATCTTTAAAAGTTTGTAAGAACACAAATACATATTGCATATCATATTAAGGAATACAATGCGGTATAAAACAAAACAAATAATTTCCAAGAATAGATTTTCAATATGTCAAGGTAATTTTAGGAATGCGAGATTCAAATAACACTAAATGCTAGACCCTCTTGCATAGACAGTTATCACAATAACATGGACGAGCTTTCATTATTGTTTTCTTGGTAACCTTATACAAAATATAAATAAATAAATTATAAAGTACATGTATTGGTAGTCATTATATGTAATGATATTTTATTTTGAAGAAATATGAGATCATATCATCAAAACAAAATCCAAACTATGACCCATACTTTGTGTATAACTAATAAATCAAACGTTTATTTAAATAATAAAAGTCGATGACTTCTTTTTCAGAAATATATATAAGACTTTAAGATTAAAAGTTTATAACAATCGATAACAAAGTTTTTGGATAATAAAAAAGTATTGTATAAACGTTGTAATACTGCAATGATTTATTTATAGTTATATCAAAAATAAAACAATAACATACAAAAATATTCCCGTGTAGGAAGAAATCATGCATGGTTCAACATGACATATATACAAAATTTAATACAGATATACCATTTTGAAATTCAGATAATAAGTAATGACATATTTCTGTGATTTTGTGCCAAATACTTTAAGTATAGGATTAATAACGGTTAGTAGCACATTTAAGATTTAAAGACGTCGTTTATCTACATAAACTGAACTTACTTATGTTATTGAGCGATTTATGAGTCAACAACATCAAAAGAAAACATCATGATGTATTTGACTAATACCAGTATATAAATAGTGGGAATAATATACGGACAAGAAAAACAACATCACGCAACAACATTCAGTAGAATGTGATAAAACAATCTCCACATTAAATGACACTGTTATTGCTTTATTTTCGACGAAGCTTTCAGACAAAAATAGAATAAACTGCAAACTTTAAAGTCTGAAAGACTCCAAATGACAATCAACAAAAACTATGTTCATATTAAATTTGGTTTAACAGACATCAACATGCCACTAACAAATACAATTGCAAATGCTCATACATTTTTGTATCATTTAACAATCCACCGCAAAATTGTTTATAAAAATGAATCACTTCATAATTCATATATTTTGACACATTTACAAGTTCATTCTGTTAATGAAATGTATTTGAAGCCATCTAGAGTTTCTTTTTTCAAACTTGACAATATGTTATTTATCTAAATGATCTTTATTCTATTTGCAAAATTGGATAAAATATCTGAAAGCATGCTGCTTTGAAAATTGGTGCATTTTTATTATGCAGACTTGTCTTTCATCGTCAGAATTAAGGAGATTTGATGAAATATGAGAATGTTAACGCCAAATGTTTCCTTTGAAATATGATTGTCAATTAAGCTGAAAATACATCAAATGTTGTTGCCGTAAAAAAACGTTTCTTGAATAAATAATACTTGGAGTTATGTGATTAATTGTAAACACAAACTTCATTATTATAATAGTTACAAGTTTACCAGTATGAAACTGTAAACTCTCAAAGGGATTAAAATGGCAAATTGCAAATTACATTCGGAAATTTAATGTGACGAACTACTTGGTGAAACAATTACTCGGAAATAGAATTGTAGTACATGTAATTGAAAATATTTATGAGATTAGCAGATGACACAACGTACATGTACCAGTATTATTCTTAATGCAGTTTTATGTACATGTATTATTGAAACATTTATATCAAATAAAAGACTTTCTACGTGTAAATGACGCACAACACATTTCATTTAATTTAATATTATGTGTTACAAATTGATAATAACATATTTTACAGGCCATAGTATTTAATTTTATGAACCTTGAATATCACATTATTTCCAAAACAAGGTGTCAATACTTATTATAGCATAAAATCGGCTATTTTTCCCTCTTTTGCCCATGTTATAACGGGACCAAAACCATGTGTTAACATAGTCACGCGCTCTTGTTATAGCCCGGTTTCACCTATGCGCAATACATACAGGGCCCAGTAAACAAACAAACAAAAAATGACGATTTGGCCTGTTTGCCAAAGAGTCATGCGCTCTTGTTATATTGAAATTTATTGATTCGAGGGCCTCAATCGCATATTCAAGTAACTATGCCGGAAATACGGCGTATAGACATCGGTGCTAATCTTGGTTGCCGCCCTTTCTAAGAAACGGGCAGTTGTCAATGTAAACAGATACAGTAGAATCTACCTGCCATTTAACACTCCGATTAACTTACAAAATTAGATAACACAAAAATTAATATGATAAAATGTTTTTATTTACGTTAATGTTGATAAATGCTTTTTATATATCTTTGAGAGAATCATGCTTTGTGCCAGTGCCAATTTTTTTTAAAACTTGTTAACTTAAAAAAAAAACCGATTCTGATGTCACTGATCTTTTTTCTACCGTCAATCTGAAATCATTCTAAGAATTTCTGAGGGTCATGTTTTGTCTTGGGTAGAGGGTAGAGTATAATAAATCTCCAAAGGCTAAACTTTGTTAAATCAATTAAAATTCAAACTTTCGTTCGGTTCTGAGAATTTTCCAAGTTGTTGGCCCTGGAAAAATAAAACGCATACGTAAAACATGTAGAATTGGATAAATACCGTCCAAGCACAAGAATTTAATGTAATTGTGTTTTGTATTATCTTTACATCACGAATCTGTTTGAAAATTTTATGCTATAATAGCGTCAACGCACGTTTATTTCGTGTTATAAAGTCTGCAGTGTCCCTCAGAACTGTTGGTGGCCTCGCCCTACCGGGCTCGGGCACCAACCGTTCCTCGGGACTCTGCAGACGTTATAACACGGAAAAACGTGCATTAACCGTATGAGAAAATGTTAAGGTTTCTCTGTTACTTTATGGATTTTTGAAAATATATAAATTGTAATAAACGCAGTGCTATATTAAAATGGTGGTTTCACATTAAGTATTTACACACTTTAATGACTTTATATATTATTGGTGATATTGTTAGATTTCAAAAATTAAAATCTCACATACAAACATAATTGTATTATATATAATTACACAAATAGCAGTCAGTTGAGCTTAAAACAATTATTATAGAACTGTCCATTCTTCTGTAAAAACAATGAAAACTAAGAAATGACATTCTTAAATATAAAGTGATAAAAATAAATGATAGAGACTCGTCTTGTTTTCAGAGTTATTGCTGCAAATACACTGAATACTTTGGAGATTGTCTTAACAGGAAGACGTTCGAAGAACAATTAAGCTAACTAAGAAAGCATACATCTATTATCTGAATCAATAACTGTGTGTGCTATTCTTGTGGTTTTATCATATAAACCATAGTTCATTGCATTAAAATGGCATTTCCTTATAACAAATCAAAAATTGAATATAATGCACAGTTAGGTAAAATGATAAAGAACTAACTATAATGAACTACAAAGCAGAATAAAGCAAAGCGGGTGTCTTTACAATTTTTATTTGCCGATATAAGCCGATAATTACCGTTCATTAGGGTTCGAAATCCTCAACATAAATATTTAAAGTGACTGATAATGTGCAAGTGACATAACTTATATTTATTCCCTATTTATTGTTAGTTTACAAGAAAACTAAGACAAAAAAATATAAGCAACTAATTAAGGTAGACCATGGGTAATGGGCACCATAAGGAACTGTAAAATTGACAACATAGGACAGTTATATGTCTTCAAGGTCACCTGTATGCAAAATTAAAATTAATTTACCGTGTGGTTTATGAGTTATGGATATATTTCTGAACTAAGACTTTGCCATTAGAAGGGCTTATTTTCAGAAATGAGGAAACTGTTAATAATCTGTAATATCATCATTATAAAAAATGTTTTTCTATTGCTCATTGTTAAGAAACAAAATACAACATTCAGGTAACACATTACACAAGCAAAATGTTTGTTTCTAAACAAAATGTTCTTAATACGTATAAAAATGTTACCCTACCCCACCCACTTTTAACACTAATTTTACCATTTCCCTATCTAAAATGCCTTATTCAAAATATCCCTAAAATTTATCGAAATGAGGGTCTGTTTTCAAAATTTGCCTTAATTTTTTCAAAGGTATATTAGTTGATCATGCGAAATATGAAATACTTTTACAGTGTAATTTTTATTTTATCGAACTTTGAAAATATCTGGTATCATATTTGCTATAAATTTTGGCATTGTTTAGCAAAAAAAATACCTAAAATAATTACATAATTTAAATCAAACTTTTTTTCTTCCATAAGGGATCAGAGAGATACATAAATAATGTTAAAAAGAAAAAAAGAAAGAAAAAAAAGTTGCCCCTTCTGGGGTTTGAACCCACGCCCCTCAATATCAATGTAGTTTACAAGCGATTCTAGCCTATTTGAATACTCTTCAAAGTGGAGGTAATGCATTACCCATGGTCTACCTTAATAAGACTCTTTAAGTAGCAGACAATGACATTGTATATAGTACGACATTGTTACGATCTTGGAAATAAGAACAGTATAGAATAAAGCGACAGAACATATTTCGGACATATTATCGTTCAGGAAACAGTGGGAAGGATTTAAAACCTGAAAAACCGGCGCACAAGACAGACCGTGCAATGATAGCCACGTTTGTCTAAACCAATTATACGGAAAAAACTCGGAAATATGTATTGGAATGACAAAAGTTGGTGTCTCCTCAATCAAATTGTTCCGCCCTTTATTAATAAATTTCATTGCTAAGAAATGGCAATTGAAAACTGTTTCATTGATTTCAAATTTGTCAGATTCTCAAATGGTCAGTTTTATCTATAATATCTGGATCCTTACAAACATTTTGAGCTTATGATAACAAGCACACACTATTTTAGAACGGGTCTGGGAATAATTCTTCCACAATTAGATAAAGGAATATATCTAATAGGTTTATTGTTCCATAAAATAGCGAGAGTATCTCTAAGGAATACAACAGATAAACAATTTAAATATTTGTTTGTTTCACATCATATTATTTGATTAAATCTTGAGAAACATATATATTTACATCATACACTGGTTTAATAATATTTATTAAAACGCTTCTTTTTAAATGTAAAATATTTTATAAAATATGACCCAGCACTTGCTCGTCGCCGTTGTTTACTCAAATCCTTTCTTTCATTTGAGAAAGCTATCAAACTAGCTTTCGGAATATCGACCGTTCTACTCGGATTCATGAACGTGCATGAACTCTCCATGGAGGGGCCCCTGATCTCTTCCAATACAAGTAAAACTTGAAAATCGCAAAATGACCTCAAGTGTGTTTGTGCAACATAATCGAAAAAACACCTTGTGACTTAATAACAGTACATTGTACTTCATTTGCAATATAAACATAACATGTTTGTCATATTCAAAAAGGTTGAACATCTGGAAATTGCTCAATGAAATACATATTTTCGACAACAAACAAATATCCTATATTTATTTAGATATAGTATCAAAGTTTAATCATTCAAGATTAAACTCTTTTATTCTACATGAATGACACATTTTTTTATTTATCTTTCAGTAGAAATGCGCATGCTCAGTCTGAGAGCTATATTAAGAACACTTTATAAGGAGCTGCGCGAGTCTGCTGCATCTTTTTCGTTCTAGACCTCTATGAGAAAGGTAGCTGCTGATCATTTTTTAAATTTTTGTTTGTTTAAATCTTAATCTAGGTTTTTAATTTACAACCCTCCGCATCTTTTTTTTCTGCTGTGCTTTGTTTTACATTTTAGGAGTCATCTATCACAACGCTTCGTCATGACTTGAACACATGTTATATGCTGGGCGACGGAGTACTTAAATTACAGTCACATGCTATTCGAATAGACATTAGTCAATTGTTTGATGCAACCGTTGTCGATGCTCTTGCAACACTATGATATGATCAAAATTACAATTGTTTGTAAATTTTAATGTTGCCTGTTCAATTTGAAATTTGAATGTGGTAGACAAGAATTCAAATCAACAAATGCCGGAATTAGGATAATATTAAGAATTGTGGCATACAGTTAAGAGTATATTTTTTTAATTTTAGATTGTGATATAAATACCTGATAATTATTGATATATGTAAAATAATCAGACTCGAAATTGTACATGGAGCAACGCCGCCGTAAATCAATCAATTTAAAATGACATATTAAACATAGTTTTAACGTATGGTAATGAAAGTTGAAAAGAAGCTTTTACAACAAATATGCGTGGAAACGTTTTACGAGTAGCCTAACATGCACTACCAACAATCTGTCAAAAGCATTTCTTCAGCAAAAGACTTAAACGGCTCTAAACATTTGAGATTTAATGCATGTCGAAATCTATAAATATAACATGAGGGTAGAAGATACGTTTTGACATGACACCTTATTTTGTCGATTGCCAATTGAGTCACAACTAAATGACCATTTGCAAGTTTGAGCTTAAATTTTAAGTTCACTTGTAACTACGAATCTTACATAAACAACTTATCAATTTACGTTTGAATTATATATACCCATATCAATTCAATTGTATCGAGATTTATAAACAATTATTGTCATAAAAGTGGACGGTCTAGTTGATGATTCTGTAGTAAAATTATATAATTGTATATCTATTAAGCCATGAACAACGACACTATGTGTGGTTAATTGTGTGGTTTATTGAATGTGCGACTCAAATTGTTTGAAAGTTCATTAGATCACTGTGTGCACAATGGGCGGTTATAATAAACCTTCAGATTACTATTGTGTATACACTGAATTAATTTAATATCCATTAATAAAGCACCATGACCGACTTAACAAGTTGTTGATATCATTAATGATAATGCCAGTATGCTAAATAGCAAAATATAAAATACCTTTCAGAACACAATGTATATATATGTATATTGATATAATTATGCTTTCGAGAAAAAAAAATACAATAATCATCAACAAATGGTTTGACATCACTTTTAAAGTGGAAATATATAGCTTTAATATGGTAAAATCGACAAAAGAGGGACCAAAAACACTAGAAGATTATGTTTGAAAATATAAGGTATGAAAATAAAACATCGTCGCAAGATGTTGTGTGTTTATTAATTTGTGCTGAAACGTTTCGGTATTTTATTTTTACAAAGTGACGTTCTAGATTTACAAAATTATTTTTACCGTTACGTTTAAATCACATCGCATGATACATATATATGAAACAAACCGAAGTGTTGATTCTATCTTGAAGCAAACATTGCATTGTGTTTTATAAAATACCGCTTGGTGTTCTCCTTTTTCTTTTTATTTCAAATAGTTTATATTTGATTAACATCAACCATCTTGAAATAAGATATCGGTTATGCACTGATTGGAAAATTTATCTTGTATGGCTTCTGTTCTATAAAGAAAATAAAACAACAAAGCACATGAACAGAATAGTTATAAAAGTAAAACAATAGTACATTGCAACACTGAAATTGCACGTTTTAAGCTCAAACCCAGATAATATATATTAATTCTACAATGGGGAATGAATGCTTCTTTCTCAAGAAAAATACTTAAAAGTATTATAATTATAGAAGTTCTTCCCAGAATGAGTGTTATTAACAAGCAAAACACGTGGTTTCTAAGCAATAATGAAATAGTATATCTTTGAATCAATGTTGATTTTCCATGACTTTTTATATAAATTAGAGAAATAAAAGCTAATCAAACAGAAATAATAGGATTGGTTATAACAATAAACATTAAAACTAATTAATTGAAATACAATACTAGTGTTAGCAACTAAGCTTATACGTTATTGCAAATCAAAACAAACGCTTGTTCCTCTGTGATACAACAAAACATTATATGAGATCATCGGAATTGCTGCGTTATTCGTTGTTACACGTTTTCATTACTTATTTCAATATTTCATTATATCTTATGGTAACAGTTTATTTTCATATTATTGTCTTTCTTGCATTCATGTTAACGCCGCAACAAACGGTAGGGTTTTGAAGTACAGCACCAATTAAATCTAAGATGTACTTAATGTGTGAAAGCTACTATTTCTTGAATTTCTTGAAGTCTATATGTAAGGGATAGGACATGTTCATTTTGAAAATCTTATCGTAAAGATTTCTACAGACCTCCCACAATGACAAGTAAAAGAAAACCTGATAATTGGTGTAATGAATGAAATTGCAGAACAATTAGGGCTAAAAGGTAAACATAGTAGTAAAATGGGGTACAAATGTTGTTGAATGTAAAAATATCTTCAGGAGACCCAGTTGTGGTATGCTCGAATCCCAAATTATTCCGAAAATGATTATGTCCCCGTATTGAACTCAATCAGGGATGTAGTTTGTAGGCGGCCGGATAGCTCAGTCAGTAGAGCCGCAGTACGGTATTCTGAGGGTCCCAGGTTCGATTCTCGGTCAGGCTGCACATTAAAAAAAAATAAAAAAGATGAAGGTGCTTCAATCATTTCTCATGGAGAACAAAAATTTAGTGAGTCAAGTATGTAAGGGATTAATTGGGAGGGAACTTTATTTTAAGGAAACCTCAGATGATTGCTACAATGCAGAATTACAGTCTGAATGCAATTGTTGTATTGCTTTGAAAATTGTACATCTTATCTCTATTAAGTGTTGTGCAACTAAATCATACCGTCTGTTGAGGCCTTTACATGTACTAGATTCTTTGATTATAAATGGACGCTAGATATGCTGACCTGATATTGTTGATGGTTCAGTTCAGACAGCAGCAGATGTGATGACGATAACTTTGGCAAGAAAAGAATTGAAAAAAAAAATTGTAACAGATTATCATAGTTAACATTTCACATAATTCATCAATACAAAATAATAAAAAAGTCAAATATACATTCTATGAAAACATTTATGAATTGATTGTGTTAACTGCAGTTAAAACCCCGTCAGGGGCAGCTGTTGTTCCTCGTGTAAGGTACTTTACACTCATTATTTGGTACTAGTTCGTTTCAGGTTCTTGAGTGTGTCTATAAGCTTATAGCTTTCTTCATAATCGAATTTATAAACATTTTGTATGCACATTACAAAGCCCATTTCATGGTCTAGGTCATTAAAATAAACTTTGGTAGTTTACCATCAATAGCTCTACCTTTGATTATGTAATACATCTGATAGTTATGAAAACTGACAGAAATTTAACAAATAAGTTTTGAAAAATATACAATAAACAGTTAATTTAAAATATAAAAGAAGAGAAACAATTTAACTGTTATTTGCATCTTGGTCGTTTATGTATTTGTATTAAAAGCTTCCGTCTTTTACTTGACAGACTTGAATAAATTATTTATTCTAAAAAGAATGTTGTTATTTTTGTTATTTTTCAGACAAACATCTATTTCTATACAGTGGGGGTCATTATAAAAGCAATTTCAAACGGATTGATTTCCGAAAAATGATAACATCTTTCTTTTTTATTTAAACGCGTCTGCTCTGAACGTTCTTTATTTGTTGTACAATTTTAAAGATGTATACGCACCTTAAAGCAACTTGCTGTGTTAGGCGAACTATCACGTATCGAGTTTTATTCTTCCCCTTAAATTTTGTAGCTGTTTTCGAGTTTTGCTTGGTTCGTTTTATATCATGATCTTTTGAACAAATAAAATTGCTTAATATGTACAGTTCAACATTATTTAGAATAATAATTTCCGCCTTAACCTACTACGCTTTAATATTCATTTTTCTAGAATATAATTATATTATTTAAATTGAATAGTATAATTAAGTATTTATTATTATAAGACGTTGCACTTTTCCATTATCCCTCGTAAATTTTGTAATTTCCATGTTATTTTGATGTACATGTATTTATTGTTTTCGATGGTTCACCCTTTTTTCAGATTTTAATTATTTCAAATAATATGTCATGAGCTGTGAACAAAAAATATTTACAGATTACCAATTTCAAGTGGATACAGAAATAAATTAATCTTATCAATTGATTTTTTCAGATAATGTAACAATACAAGTCATACGTGATAACTTGTGAACGTTCTCATCGGTACGTGTTTAGTGTCTTAAATTCAGAGATAAAAATCTTTCGACTTGACGGAAATTGTTTTATTTTGTTCTTTATTGTGCATTTTGAGAAAACCAAGAATAACAATTGGATTTTTAACATACAAGAAACATTGGTTGAATGCAACAAAATGAATAATTTACGTTAAAAATTCATATAAGAACTAAAACTTTGCTTTTATATTAGTGCAAACTTGTTTTTCTTTCGGTTTTTGGTAGTTTATTATGAGAGATTTCGTCTTTATATCTATCCTGTATTTTATAGTATTTTATATCCTATCAAATTAAAAGATATACAATCTGGGAAATATAAAACACAAATTAGATTTTATGCTTACTTAGTACAACGCAAGAGAGAAATGCATTTTTAGTCCAAAAACATGTTCATCACAGCTATGTTCTAGTTATACATTTGTGGAAAACTACGTCAAAAGACGTCGACAAAATAAAATATTTTTTCCTAATGTTACCATACCAAAGGGTAAAATTAAGTTACGGCCACACATCAATGTTTTTGATTGATTTCTTTTAAATGAAAAACTATATAATTGTTCTATAATCTATGTAATTATGAAATATGCAATTTTCACGTAATCTATTTTTATAGCGGATGTTTGAAACTTGCTTTCAATACGAAATTCCGTATCTTCCTACGTAAACTATATTCTGTTGATTTAAGAGCAGACTCCCATTACTGTCAAACAGTATCAGGTGAAAATGAAAAACCATACCTTCAGAGTAAGATAATATGAAATGATACTCAACGTAATAATATAGATATAATAAAAATGTTATAACATGCCAATACATTAGATGTACTAAGGGTTCAGGTAACTTTCAATAAAAGGATAAATCCGTGTATATCTGTAACGCAGGAATTGGAGAAATATTCAGAAATTGTTGCTTTAGTACCGCCTTATCTGTACAATATATGACTGTAAAGCGCAAAGCGGTTAGAAAATGAACTGATACACATGTATATTTCATTGAAAATCTAACAGAAAGAAACGGCTTAGCGTATACTGCTGTTTAGACATTACAATTGAAATCTTAAAATACAATCCAGAAAAATGACTTCTGCCAATAAAATAAAACGTCATCTTAAATGGAAGACGTTCAAAGAACAGATTTTTTTATTTATCGATCAGAAGAACTGCGTATCAATACGCATGCTCAGTCTGAGAGCTATATTTAGAACACTATATAAGGAGCTTCGCTGATAATATCTTAAATTTTTGTTTCTTAAATTTTTAATCTAGGTTTTTAATTTCCCACCCTCTGCAACCCTTTTTTGCTGTGCTTTGTTTAACATTTTAGGAGTCAACTATCACAACGCTTCGTCATGACTGGGACACATGTTATATGCTTGGCGACGAAGTTTTTAAATTACAGTCAATTGCTAATCGAATAGACATTAGTCAATTGCTTGTTGCAACCGTTGTCGATGCTCTTGCAACACTATGATATGATCCAAAGGACATCAAAAATGTTTGTGTGAAATATCGGACATACATAAAACACGTGTAACCGTTGTCGAAGCATATTAATTGTGTTTATTTTGCAAGATGTTTAGTTTTATTAATATTTGAAAAACTTTAAATATTTGAAACTGAGCCCATTGTAGACCAATCCACTTTGATATAATATCGCAATATCCCACACCATTGAAACATTTTACAAGAACTTAAAGGCGCTCTGCTTTTAAACAAATTCAAATTTATTCTTTGAAGAAGCTATGTTTTGCACGTTATTTTTTTTTTGTTAATTCCAGAACGCTTTATGTTATAATTAACTTTAATAAGGAACACAATTTATATGGTGTTGTTCATGGTAAATCTATAATTGAAACACCAAAACAAACTAGACGATTATGTTTGAAAACAATGAAGTGTGAAAAAAACATCATCGCAAGATGTTGTGTGTTGATTAATTTGTGCTGAAACGTTTTGGTAGTTTATCTTTTCAAAGTGACGTCTTAATGCCTCAACAGACGATAGGATTTTGAAGTATAACACCAATTAAAACTAAGATGTACAGACAAATCTTAAAGTGTGAAGGCCCTTATTTCTTGAATTCGGAAACCTTAAGTTTAATGTAAGGGATAGGACATGTTCTCTTGTCGTACATATTTTTACAGACCTCCCACAATGACAAGAAACAGATTTTTTACCTAACTATCTCCTGATTATGGGTATAATGAATGAAATTCCAGAACAATTTAGGCTAAAAGGTAAACATAGTAGTGCATGTAACATGGGGGTAAAAATGATGTTGAAAAACTCTGTAGGAGACCCAAAGTTGTGTTATGTTTGAATCCCAGTTTATTCCGAAAATGATTATGTCCCCGTATTGAACTGTTCTCTAATTTAGGGAGGGGAGGTAGTTTGTAAGCGACCGGATAGCTTAGTCAGTAGAGCCGCAGTACGGTATTCCGAAGTTCCCAGATTTGAGTCTCAGGCTTCACAAAATAAATAATTAAATAATATTTTTCTTAAATGAAGGTGTTTCCATCATTCTTTATAGCGAAAAAAAGTATTTAATGAGTAAAGTATGTAAAGGATCAATGTAAAGGGATCCTTTTTAGGGGAAACCTCAGATGATTCTTACAGTGTAGAATGACCGCCTGAATGCAAGTGTTGTATTGCTTTGAAAATTATACATCTTATCTCTAATTAGTGCTGTACAACTAAATCCTACTGTCTGTTGAGGCCTTTAGACTTACAAAATTATGCGTCCATTTTTACCGTTACGTTTAAATCACATCGCATGATACATATGTATGAACTAACCAAAGTTTCGATGCTATTTGGAAGCAAATATTGCATTGTGTTTTATAAAATACCGCTTGGTGTTCTCCTTATCTCCTTTATTTCCAAAAGTTTATATTTCATAAAATATCAATCATTTTGAAATTAGATATCGGTTATGCACTGAAAGAATATCTTTTATGGCTTCTGTTCTAAAAAGAAAATACAGCAACAAAGCACATGAACAGAATAGTTCTTAAAAGTAATACAATATAGTACATTGCAATGTCTAAATTACACTGAAATTGCACCTATTAAACTCAAATCAAGATAACAAATTCTGAATGATTATATTAATTTTACAATGGGGAATGAATTCGTCGAACGTTTTTTATTTCTCTTTTTCATAATGATTCCTACACACTTTAGTCTGTTGTCTCGCTTTCTAGGTTCGTGTTACTTTCTTGTACTTGACAAATTCTAAAAGCTTCTTTCTAAAAAATGAACTTAAAAGTATTATTAAAAATGACTGTTATAAATAAGCATAACACATGGTGTCCAATCAGTAATGCAAAAGTATATCTTTGAATCAATGTTGATTTGCCATGATTTTTTTTATAAATGATAGAAATAAAAGCTAATCAAACAGAAATAATAGGATTGGTTATAACAATAAACATTAAACCTAATTAATTGAAATACAATACTAGTGTTGGCAATAAAGCTGATTTGTTACTGAAAGGCAAATTTTAACGCTTATTCCTCTGTGATATAACAAAAACTTTTTATGAGATCATAAGAATTGTTGCGTTATTCGTTTTTACACTTGTTCATAACATATTTCATTATATCTTATGGTTACTGTTGTCATTCTTGCATTCATGTTAAGGCCTCAATAAAGTGTAGGATTTTGAAGTAAAACACCAATTAAAACTAAGATGTACCAGCAAATCTTAATGTGTGAAGGCTACTATTTTTGAGTTCGTAAACCTTAAGTCTAGATGTAAGGGATAGGACATATTCTATTTTGCAAATCTTGTCGTACAGATTTCTACAGACCTCCAACAATGACAAGTAACAGATTACCAAATAATCACATGATAATGGGTGTAATGAATGAAATTCCAGAACAATTAGGGCTAAAAGGTAAACATAGTAGTAAAATGGGGTAAAAATGATGGATAAAAAATCTTCAGAAGACCCAAATTTGTGGTATGTTCGAATCTCAAATTATTCCGAAAATGATTATGTCCCCGTATTGAACTCAATCAGGGATGTAGTTTGTAGGCGGCCGGATTGCTCAGTCAGTAGAGCCGCAGTACGGTATTCTGAGGGTCCCAGATTCGATTCTCAGTCAGGTTGCACATTAAAAAAAAATAAAAATGAAGGTGCTTCAATCATTTCTCATGAAGAATAAAATCGTTTAGTGGGTAAAGTATGTAAGGGATTAATTGGGAGGGAACTTTATTTTAGGGAAACCTCAGATGATTCCTACAATGCAGAATAACAGTCTGAATGCAAGTGTTGTATTGCTTTGAAAATTGTACATCTTATCTCTAATCAGTGTTGTACAACTAAATCCTACCGTCTGTTAAGGCCTTAACATGTACTAGATTATTTTATTATAAGTGGAAGCTGGATATGCAGACCCGATATTGTTGATGGTTCAGTCCAGACAGAAGCAGACGTAGGTGAAAAAAGTAGCTAGAACATTTTCCTGATGATTACGATGACTTTGGCAAGAAAAGAATTGGAATAAACAAAATTGTAACAGATCATCATAGTTTATATTTCACATAATTCATCAATGCAAACTAATAAAAAAGCAAAATATACAATCTATGAAAATATTTATGAATTGATTGTGTTAATTTATTTGTTGCTATTTGTTTTATTTTTTTTTTAATACAATTACTATAGATATTCTTTAAACAGGAACAAGACTGTCGCAAAAGAATTTAAGTTGATGGTTAAAGATTATAATCATTTATTTATGATTATTTATTATTTAAACCAATTGCATTTAAACCCCGTCAGGGGGAGCTGTTGTTTCCTCGTGTAAGGTTCTTTACACTCATTGTTCGGTCTGGTTGGTTTCAGGGTCGTGAGTGTGTTTATAAGCTTATACGTTTCTTCATAATCGAATTCGTAAATATTTTGTATACACTTTTAAAAAACCCGTTTCATGGTCATTAAATAAACTTTTGTATTTTACCATCAATAATTCTATCTTTGATTATGTAATAAACCTGCTAGTTATGAAAACTGACAGAAATTTAACAAATAAGTTTTGAAAAATATACAATAAACAGTAAATTTCAAATATAAAAGAAGAAAAAAAACTGTTATTTTCATATTAGTCGTTAATGTATTTGTATTAAAGGCTTCGTCGTTTGCGTGACAGACTTGCATCAATTATTTTTCTAAAAAGAATGTTGTCATTTTAGTTATTTTTCAGAAAAACATCTATTTCTATACAGTCGAGGTCATTATAAAAGCAATTTCAAACGGATTGATTTCCGAAAAATATTGACATCTTTATTCTTTATTCAACGCGTCTAATACGAGCATTCTAAATTTGTTGTACAATTTGAAAGATGTATACGCACCTTTAAGCAACCTGCTGTGTTAGGCGAACTTTCACGTATCGTGTTTTATCCTTTCCCACTGTTGTCAGGTTTTGGTTAGTTGTTTTATATCACGATTTATTGGACAAATAATATTGCTAAATAATATGTACAGTCCAACGCTATTTAGAATAATAATCTCGGCCTTAGCCTTACGCGCTTAAATATTCATTTTGCTAGAATATAATCAAATTGTTCAAATTGAATAGTATAATAAAGTACTTGTTATTATAGGACGTTGCCCTTTCCATTATTCCTAGTAAATAGATTATGCAATGTCATGTTATTTTGATGTAGATGTATCCATTATTTCCGAAGGTTCAACCTTTTTTCGATTTTTGTTATTCAATTTGCCGGTCTTGAACTGTAAACAATTTTTTTTACAGATTTCCAATATCAAGTGGATATAGAAATAAATTAATCATATAAATTGATTGTTTCAGATAATGTATCAATACAAGTGATACGTGATAACTTGTGAAAGTTCTCTTCGGTATGCGTTTAGTGTCTTAAATTCAGAGATGGAAGTCTTTCTAACTGGAAGGTTATTGTTTTATATTGTTCTTTAATGTGTAATACGAGAGAACAAAGAATAATAATTGGAATTATTTCATGCAAAAATCACTGGTTAATTAATACAAAATGAATTATTTACGTTAGATATTTATATCAGAACTAAAACTTAGCATTCTTTGTTAATTCGTCTTGATGACCTAACCTGCAAATATTTCCAAATGTTTGTGGTCATCTTCGTTAAAATACGTCAACAAAATCTAATGCATGTTACTAGACTAAAGGCTTAAATCTAGGCACTGTCACACATTGATTTCTTTTAAATGACAATCTATATTGTTCTATAATCTATGGAATTATGCAACATACCATTTTCACGTTATTCATTTTTAAAGCAGATGTTTGATTCTTGCTTTCAAGATAAAATTCCGTATCCTCATACGAAAACTATCATCAGTTGAATTAAGAGAAGACTCCTAGTACCAGGTGACAAACCGTGCCTTCAGCGTTAGATAATATGAAATGATACTCATCGTGATAACATACAAAAAATGATATTATATTTAAAGACCAGATTTTATTTAACTGTATACCTATTGTTAACTGAACTCTTCATTTATTCTCTAAATACTTAACAAAATGTAGCTGAGTTTGCGAAAATCCCGGATTTGCAAACTTATTCCGGAAGCTGTTTATAACATGCCAATACATTAAATGTACTAAGGGTTCAAGTAACTTTTCAATAAAAGGATAAAGTCCGTGTATATCTGAAACGCTGGAATTACGAGAAATATTCAGAAATTGTTGCCTTAGTACCACCTAATCCGTACAATATATGACTGTAAAGCGCAAAGCGGTTAGAAAATGTATATTTAATTGAAAATCTAACAGAAAGAAACGACTGAGCGTATACTGCTTAAACCTTACATTTGAAATCTTAAAATACAATCCAGAAAAATTATTTCAATCCAAACTTATTTAATAGTATGACAACGGACAATCATAAAGAGCATATTACTTAACTCTTTAAAATGTACACAAAAAGGACTTGACATTTATTACGCGCAATGTTTGCCTGCGACATCTAGAAATTAATGTTTATACTATATTTAACCGGAATGACAATTCAAGTGGCAAACGCCGTATTACATTAATAATATCAATTTGCTGGTAAATGTTTACAACTTCAACAGCTTCATAATTAAATCAGTTGGTCTATAATATTGATAATAGAACTGTAAATTCTTATGGAAAAGCAATTACAAATAACAAATGGCATTCTTAAATTCAATGTGATGAAAATAAATGATAGGCAGAGACTATTCTTGTTTTCAGAGTTACTGCTGCCAAAACAATAAAAACTAAGGAGGTCGTTTTAAATGGAAGACGTTCAAAGAACAATTAAGGTATATAAGTAAGTATACATCGTTTATCTGAATCAATAACTGTGATGATATCTTTGTGTTTTTATCAAGTAAACAATGGTGCATTGCATTTAAATGGTATTTCCGTATAACACTAATTAATGGAGTCCCCAAATCAAAATTCGAATATAATGCACACTTAGGTAGAATGACAAAGAACTAATACTGAACTACAAAGCAGACCCAAAGTTAAAATTTATTGATATGCATTATAAGCCAATAATTACCGTTCATAAGGGTTCGAAATCCAACATAAAAATTCAATATACACATATATAAAGTATTGGTTCAATGGATCTGTTGTATATGTATAAACTGTTTAATTATTAAATGCTAAATGTCTAGTAAAGGAAAATGTGCAAGTGAAATATCTTATATTAATTCCCTTATGATTGTTTGTTTATAAGAAACTTTAGAACAAAATAATAAGCAAATCATAAGAAATATTTTAAGTGGCAGACAGTGACTTTGTATCTTGCACGACCTTGTTTTCATCTTGGAAATAAGAATGGAATCAAATAAAGGAATAGAAAACATTTTTTACACATTATAGTTCAGAAAGCGGTGGAAGCGATTTAAATGCTGGCAAACCGGCCACAAGACGGACCGTGCAATGACAGACACGTTTGTGTAAACCAATTATATGAAACAGATCGAAAATATGTTTTGGAATGAAAAGGGTTGGCGTCTCAATCAAATAGTCGATTGTGCCAAACAGTCGAAAATTCATTTCATATAAAACATAAATTCCCTAAATGAAATTTCAAGAAGTCCGCCGGGCAACATTAGACTTGTTTCTATTTCATATCTGCATTTATTATAATTTATTTATTATATTGTGGCATTTGATGACTTAATAGAAATAAATTCTACAAAAAAAAATTTGCATTTCTTTAATAGATGCAATGTCAAGATATTACTTGTACGATTTAATACATACATTAGATTTTCATTCATTTTCTGAAATTACGACTTATGTTTTTATGACTGTTTATGACCAGATAAAACGTAAATATTGTTAAACACGTGGACGATTTATGTTCAGCCCTTCAGTAAAAATGTCATAAAGAGACATTGCTAAGAAATGTCAAATGAAAATTGTTTAATTGGAGGTTTCAAATCTGTCAGATTCTCAAATGGTCAGTTTTATCTATAATATATAGATATTAACATAATCTATTGAGCTTATGATAATAAGCATAATCTATCTCATAAAAAGTCTAGGAAAAATATCTTCCAAAATTATATTAAGTAATATATCTATTTGGTTTATTGTTCCATAAAATAGCAATAGCATCTCTTAGGAATACAACAGATAAAAAATTTATATATTGGTTTCACATCATATTATTTGATAAAATCTAGAAAAAAAAACCATCAATATTTACATCATTTACATGAGATAAACTAGTTTTACAATATTCATTAAAACGCTAAGCTTTCTTTTTTATTGTAATATCTTTTATGAAATCTGACCAAGCTCTTGCCCCAGGCCGTTATATATTCGAATCATGCTAGGAACTTTGGATTCTTCTTTTAGAGAGGTATCAAACTAGCTCATGGACCGTAGGTCGTTCTTCTAAAGTACATGAACGTGCATGAAATATGCATGAAAATGTCCCTGATGTTTTCCCTCCTGTAAAGCTGGAAAGTCGCCATATGACCTAAAGTGTGCTGGTGCGAAGTAAACGAAAAACTAGAGACAATAAGAATCCCTAAAGAAAGCCCAAAACGGCAAAATTGAAAATGTTGCAGGCTCGGTTTCATTGAGCCTGTTCATGGACGGTAATGTCAAGTGCAGAATTCAACATTAAATTATGAAATAGTAAAATTTTGAATTTAGATACATCAGCAGATGTGTTCATACGGTGGTTATCATGGCAGTTCAATGTGACACATCCGTGCCATTCCATGAAAAGCGGCCTATGGTCCCCGAGTAATAGAAAGCGTGTGCCCTAAACGAGAAAACGATGGGCGGAACTAAAGAAAATGTAATTTTGAAAGGGGATCAGAGGTTATGAAGCCTGCATATCACAGATAAGACATCAAAAGACAAAATTAAAAAGCAGGCAACAAATCCTTAGGGTGATTGTTAGAATTTTGGAACCACCCAACTAGAAAAAGTCAAATAGTAAGAACCAAAAATACCACAACCACGACAATAATGTCGTGCTATGCGATCTATAAGGATCGGAAATATAACATCTCTGATTGACTGACGATTTTTTACAGCCTCCACATTATGACCCAATTACAGTACTTAATTTATTAATATACTTGATAATAATAATACATTACATGTTTGTCGTATTTGCTCAATGAATTTTGCTCTTTCGACAAACAAATATCCTATAATTATTAAGATATAGTAAGCACTTTATCAACGGAATATTTAATAAACTTTACCAACTAAACACCTCAAAACTTAAGGCATCTTATTTTTTATGTATGTTTGAAAATAAATCCAATGAAAAAAATATCGAGTCTAGTTCTTTTGTTTTCTTAGCGTCATTCTGCGTCATTATTTACAATTAATTTAAGGAACTCTCAGAAAAAAAAATGCTATGTATTTGTGTAGATACAATCGATAGATAAACAACTATAATTGATAAGATTGGAATGTATAAATGCTGACGGACTACATAAAAGACCTGCCAAGTAATGAACCAGGACACTCGGTGTGGCATATAAAATGTTTGTGAGGCACCATTGGATCACAGTGTTATTCGCACCTATCATGAACATTCACCTTTAAGTTCCATACTGTGATTAAAATTAACAGCCGTTCAAAAAACATCAGAATGTTGATGATACTATAAACTGTAAGGCCAGTTCGCTGAAACAAGGTAAAATACTGAAATCTATTGTTATTTCGCAATGTATATATTAAATTTATATTTCTTTTAAGATCAAACTATAATGTACTTTCAACTCATCGATTAACGTTTTTCACTAGTTGGACATAAGTAGCGCGCTTTAATATGCTGAAGTCTTTAATCTTTAAAGAAAACAACTAGACAATTTTGTTTATAAAACACATGTACGGGAGAAGAGTGTATAGATTTATGAAAGGAAAGTGGATTCTTATTTGAACACGCGTCTGTTTTCCGTGACGTTAAATCATATTTGATTTATATGAAAACAAAACCAGCATTTCATAAAGATTAAATACTCTCATAGAATAACATTCTGAAATGAATAATCGGTTATTTACTGAATGTTTTCACAACAAACAAATTAGTATGTGGGTGAAATACATGAAGTACTTAAAAATAATAAAATAGAACATTGTACTGACAAACGAACATTGAAAAAACATTACATTTTCTAAAACTTGACACCTATAAAAAATCTAAATGAAAATTTACAAAGAGGAATCCACCATGTCCACAGAACTATTGTTTTCTTCGGTTCATTATATTTCATCACAAAATATAACCACCTTTTCTCTAGAATTTAAGGTGCATATAACTTTCTTGTACTTGACAAACTCTAAGTGTTTCTTTCTTAATTAATCATAGTGAAAGTATGATAAAAGACTTTCATACCTGAATGAGTGTGTTATTAACAAATCCAAGCATCATTTGGTTAAAACATTATCTTTGACTCAATGTTGCTTTACCATGTTGATTTATATAAATGATGGTACTAAATGCTAGTCAAACATTACAAACAGACATTATAGAATAGGTTATTACAATGAACATTTAATATATTAACATAATTGGCTATAACAATCAACTTTAAATTAATTGTTACGTTGACAACACAACTGATACGTCGTTGAAAGGCAAACAAACGCAAATACGCATGTACATTGTATACACTGTGCAATTTAAAAAAAAATAGAAATAACCTTAATAGTATCCACTGTGAAATCAAAAATAGCCTTATTTGAGATCATTGGAATTGTTCTTTAATCTTTTGTTTAGGTTTACTCGTGTTCATAACATAATCCAGCTTATGGTTGCTGTTTATAAAAGCTGATCTTTTCTAAATTCATGTTATTAGGTCGTCTAATTTTTTGAAAAGATAAAAATTAAGGAGGAAAAAAATCATACATTATGTCATTCTTGTTAATATTACCAACATTATTAAGGAATACGAACTAATAAAAAGTACAAACGTACATGATCTGAAGTTATAGAAGGTACGAACTATGTAATATTTTATAAATTGGTTGTTTTAATGAATATGTTTCATGAAAGACTTAAATTAGTTATTTATTTTGCAAAGAATTTTGTCACATCAATATTTGTTAAGACCAATATCTATTTCTATCCTGTCGATGTCATAAATGCAATTTCAATAGAAACAAAACGGCAACATTGATTTCCGAAAACTGAAACATTTACGGTTATGTTTAATGCGTGTCTGTCGGATCAATTCGGTTTACAAAGATGTATATGCACCAAAAAGGCTCCTGAAAAAATTAATTCCGCATTTTAGGGGGAAAAGATTGAAACTTTTAAAAACATTTCAGATTTTCTTCAACTTAAAAAATTTATCTTGAAAACTATTTTGGTTAGGGTATTTGACCTTATTTTGGCCCATTTTGAAATTGGCATTGTTTTGGTATGGAGTTCTTTCAAATCGAGTATTGATTTTACGCGTATAACTTAAATGCTGCCGAGGGAAATTGATATCCTCGGATGTTGTATATAATATATTTTATATAATAAATTATATGTCTAAATAAAACGTACTGTCAAAACGCATTTGGAATTTGAACAAGTGCACCAAAAGGGGGCATTATTTTGAAAAATAAGATTAATTATCTGCCCTTTTGAAATGGTGACATATTTTGATTTTGTGAACATTAATCAAGTTTTAAGTTAATTACGTTGATAGTTTATGAGAAAATTGGAAAAAAACTAAGTTGGAAAAAGCGCGTAACTTTGCATCGGGATTACCTGATACTTAACAATCTTTCAATTAACGAACATTTTATTCAAAGCCGACGTCGAAGAGATGATCATAACAATAGCTTCATTTTTTTTCTTTTTAAAGAGATTACTTTCAGATACCTAATCGTTAGTTTATACAAAAACAAAGTGATCCGATAAATTGTTTCTTTCAAGTCTTAGATTCAGATAACATAACAAGACAAACCATGATTTATAACCATTGAACGATCTCTTGGGACTACACGTTTATTGTCTTAACTTCAGAGATAGAAATCTATTTATTAAAGTCATTGTCGTATATTGTTCTTTATTGCACAATTCGGGAGAACACTAGAATAATAATTGAAATGTATCTTTGCAAGAAACATTGGTTGATATTGTAACAAGCGAGTTTAAACGCCTAAAAACGGAAAAAGAATAGTGGAGCATTATAAGTCTTGTTTTAACCAAATTTTTTGCCAAATTGACCGTTATTTGAAGCTATTTTATTTTCACAAAACAGCTTAAACATATAAATACTAAAACGGGTAAAGTGGCATCTGTTTAAAATTTGACACAGACTATAGAAACAGAATAGCACAAAATCGGATATATTAACTATCCTTCTATGTGAACTTATTATAAAACCTTAGAAAATTAAGTTCTGAAATTATTGCATTCTTATTTTGCGAGCAAATATCATTTGGATGCCTGTTACATAACCATTATCGTTTTGTTACCTTGAAACTTTAAAACCTCCTGGAAAAACAATAAGTTTCGCATAATATATTTTGACAAACAATGAGACAAAGTAATTGGCAAAAACAATCTCTTTGATATTCAGTACCAATGTAAAAAGCTAAATTTGTAACACCTGATGCCTTTTTATTAAATGAAAGATTCTAAATGTAACAGTGTATTCTTCATATAATAGCAGTTCGCTAAAATTAAAACCTTTTAGTGATTAGAATTTCTGCGAGGTAAATATTATATGAATAGTACAATAGCGAGATATTCTGAATATTTAGATTAATTAGATTTTGTAAAATAGTTTCAATCAGTATTAGAGCTGTATGTGTCCAAACCATGTTGAACCTTTCTATAAACAATTAAATTGCCCATTTATTGGTGTTCTACTCACAAAACTTGTTTGTATACTTGTATGTTTGTCGGAAAATAAATTCTACCACGCGTTGTTCTTACTATCCAATTCCCAAAATACGACAAAAAAATATTTTTCAGTTACCTGTATTTATTTCTGAAGGTTTGGCGATAATTTTATCAATGGCTGTTAATCAAGAATATAAGTCCTTTTGTAACAAAGTTCTCTGTTTGCCCCGAGATCGGTCGCATACGTTATGATAGATTATGCAATAAAATTATTGAAGTTACTGCAGAAAATTGAAGTAACTACAGTAACAATGCTTCAAGACACCAATCGCATAAGCTCCGATAACGTTAACCAATTAATGTTTTTACTTTGTGTCCATGTACAGAAGCTTTCTAATAACCAGATTTTTTTAAGCCACCGAACGTAGGAAATGACGAATTATTTGCACTGTATAGACTTTTCTGAAAATATGTAAATTATACGACTGCAAAAGAATTCAGTAATTACATATAAGTGGTGGGAGGGAGAGGATTTAAAATATTGTTTTCTATATAAAGTTTAAATATGTCCCGTACCTTCTTTAACGCTGGCAAAGTTGAATATGCGGAAGCGTGGTCTGCAGCTTCTTATAAACGCTGCTAAATATATCTCACAGAGGGGTTAACTAATTGATGCAGATTTAGTACCGTCGTTTTTTGGATGGAATAAATCGTTTAAATTGTTAATTTGCAAATTTGTCACTGTTTGTCCAAAGCATACATGAACATAGAGTAATCAGCGAAATACAATGAGTTTGTTTCCTTAAACCATTTTTGATAACATCTGCAATTACATGTAAAATAGATACAAAATCAGTTTTTATACTTTATTAAAATATGACAATGTTCTCTTAATGAATATAAATATGTTGTTCAAACGTATTTCAGCTGTTTACTCCCTGGTTTGCGCTGATAGGGCAGTCATTAAAACATTAGCCATTGCTTCAATACCTTCCATCAGTTTCACTAGAGCATACAAGAACTTTGTGCATTCAAGAGGTACATCTAATGAAGATAAATGGAGTATGCATTATGAAAATGATTATTTACAACAGAAGGTTTAAATTACGCAACTAAAACAGTATAAGCATTTAACAATATTCAAGTCATTTAATCAATAGGTAATTCCGATCTCTTTTCACGAATCACCAATACTTCTTTATTTTTATCAGTAGGATCTAACGTCTCTGTGTTTTCCTTTATACCATTTTCATTGTTTGTGCTCTATTGTGATATAATCCTAACTGATCTTATAAAAAAACAAGGGAATGTTTGCCATATGTGTAAAGCCATATATTTAAAATAATATTTGTGTCTTTTTTGAATTGATGAATCTACACAACCGTTTGGTCTTTCAGCAATTGAGCAATTGTCATGGAATAATATCAACGATTTGTTTAATAAAATTCAAACGAATGCTATTCTTTTTGTTTATATGTTTTTGTAATTTGTTTGGAAATATATCTCAAAAGTTGTTCATTCACCTTTCGAGTCGATGTAATATCATAACTTATTGCAGTAATTTTTTTACCATGCTAAATAATAATTCAACATGGACAAAACCTATCATCATTTGTGTGAAAAGATTTCAAAATAAGTACTTGTCTGCTTTACTCACGTTGACAAATGCTGTACCCTCAAGCACTCCTTTAAATACATGAGTTCATATTGCATTTAGATTAACTTCCTTCTCAGCATGTAAACTTGAAACTGTACTATCTACTTGAAAACAAAACAATTAACTGCTTGCTATATAAAGAAACATAACACGTCAAAATGATTTACAAAACATCTCCCAGAATAGAGTTTCAAAATGGCAAAGTTATTTTCGAAACACAGTTGTCAATACACATTATTGATACAGTAAACAAAATAAAAGTACTAGGATTTTATATTGTAATAATTAAATGACAAAACAAAAACGTCTTAGATAGATATATATTTGTATAACATATACACGTAATTATAAATATTTATGTGTTACACCATTTAATGTAAATAATATCATAAAAGTACAATAAAGTATTTGGTAACAAAATAAATTTAAAAATTGAAAAATAAATACTATGATCCGAAGAAGAATTGAATTTATCATAAAATTATCAAAAAGGTTTATACACATTTATATTGGTCATAAGAACAACATATTAGGCGTTTCATTTTTTGCCCGAATACATACAGGATGTTCAGGAGTAATTGTTTACAAATGTATTTTACAAAATAGATAAATACAGAAAAGAAAGCCCAACACGGCAAAATTGAAAATGTTGCAGGCTCGGTTTGATTGAGCGATACTGGAAAGTGCAAGTTACCGACCACGCCCCCTAGCACCGGCTTAAGCAGAATTCAACATTTAAACATGAAATAGTAAAATTTTGAATTTAGAAACATCCGCAGATGTGTTCATACACAGTCATTTTTATAAAGGAAAATTCATTGACATTCGGTAAAAGTTTTGTAAAAGGATTGTTTGGTGTTAAAATGGAAACACAACAAGAACATTGAATTCTTGACATTGAAAGTCATCAATTTTATGCACAATATTAGTAACTACAGTATAATTTTCCAGCGTTCAACCGAAATGGAATTTAAACTTCATTGTTATTGATTAAATGATAACCGCTCTAAAAGTTTATACTGTTGGTATATAATAATGTGTGTTTTTTTTCAGATAAGAAATACTAACATCATTGTGGAATTCTATTTTCCCGTATGTTTTGTGATTGTGTCCTCTGATACTACTTTCCTCACATTTTGATGAATATGTTTAATATCACAATTAGTTGGGCATGTACCACTTTTAGAGAATCTGGAAAAGAGAGGGAGGTTACTGTCATAACAGATTTATTGAAATATCATAATTATTCTATTTTCCGTATGATTTGTGACTGCTGTCTCGGGATACCACTTTTTCTCATATTGTTGAGAACATGTTCTTTAATCTAAACTCGTTGAACAAATATTGTTATAGTACATCAAAGGGTCGTTACTATATATACCAATCCTTTTTTTTAATATGTTATTTATGTATGTGCATTAAGCCCATTTCTTTTTAGCAACCAGCCTACGAGACACAGAAATGAGGCATTAGATATTTGATTACAAATTTATACAGAAATATATCATTCTTTCTAGTTATAAATTGTTTTCTTTATGTCTTAATTTAAGAAAATGAAACAAGGCACTAATACTTTATTATAGTTAAGCAGTCTCATGAGAACAAGTTTATTGTCTTATATTGGACGATTGACGTCCATCTATCACACTTATTGTCTTATATTGTTCTTTATAATGCAACACGGTTTGGGAGATAAGAATACTAATTCGAAAATAGTTCATGCAAGGAACAAACTCTGTTGTTGTTTTTGTTGTTGTTTCTTGATATTAACCTGTGATTTCACATATTGTAAAATATTGTTTGAAGAAAATCAATATAAAATATACTTTATTAAAATTTTGGTTTTTGATTTTCCTATTGAAGCTAGAGTCTACATGAACATTTATTCTTCACCCTCTTCCGTTTGATATTGAGCTATGTCAGAAATATGTAAATTATCAGAAGTCATACATCGTTAAAGTTCAATTTTAGCGTCTCGGTTTACCTTTTAGATATTACTGTATGTACTAAGTTTAAATTGTTCGGGTAATACAAGTGTCAAACGATTATAAACCCACTCTTATTGGTAATAATAGAGCAAATTGCGTTCAATTTGCAGTGAAATTGTATATTCCGCGGGAAAAGAAATGCCAAAGAAAAAAATTATATTCTGAAATATAATGTGACAAAATAATAGACAAAATCTTTTGTTGGGAATAAAAGCTAATTTTCACAGTACCAGCTGCCAATACAATAAATATCTGGGCGGCTCTTGCAATTTGAAGGCCTGTATAAAAAATAAAGGTTAATCACAATTACTGGCATTTGATCAAAAGAACACTTCTGCTTAACTGTCATCTTTATCACTTGAATATGATTCAATTGCATTTAATGCCAGGCACTCTCTAAGATGAAAATTGGCATTTCCTTATTATAACTTTCTAAATGGAATTCGTGAATCAATGCTTATGATATACAATAACGTATGGTGACACCCATCACGATTTATGTGTATTACATACCCTTTGGCTGAGGAGTTGCCTTTAACGGTGGATGCATCAGAATTGCAGCCATCGTTTCTTACTTCGTGATCATAAAGGGTAACTAAATGATACCAATTAGTGCAGTCATTGCATCTCTTTGCTCCAGCTGTTTTAATGTTCAGCTTTATCAACTATAATACCGAAAAAAAGAGAATAATAATTCAATGACTGCTTATTTTAGAAAATAATTAATCAAGCTTATCAATCCCTTGCCATTGTCTTTCTGTTTGTCTTTATTCTACAAAATTTCGAGAATATTTTTTAAGTAATTAAGTGTTGCGGGAAAATAGGATAATTTAAACTTCCAAAAGGAAATATTTATTTATGGTTAATTTTTTCATGATGATAATAAAAATTAAATATCAATATTCATTAAATGAGTAAATAATAAAAACTAGGCTCTCGATATCTTTCTCGGAACCATGCCTGTCTTAAACTGCAAACATTATGATCGTTTGTTGGTTCCTTGCAAACAAAACATGTTTTATTAAGTAATAATTTTAAAAGATAATACTTCTAAAATGCATGTATGAAAACAATCTGATTGCCGTAGTAAATTGCCTAAAAGCAAAAGACAAGCGAAAACAGTCCTTCTTGAAATAACAAAATGATATTTTATTACGGAACATTTTATTCTTTTTACGTACACTGTTTGTGTGTGTTTAAAACAGAAACATTCTATGTTAAGCATTTTCGAATCAACCCTGAGGTTATTAAAACAATATTATTTTACTGTTATTAAACACTTTAGGAAAATGTTTCAAAGAGATTGATATAGATTTAAAGAAAACATCCGTTTTTATTTTATAATTCTTCGCGTATGTTTATGTAATATTTACAACATGTATGGAAAACAATCACAAATGACACACCAATGACCTTTATGATAATGTGTGATTTCAGACTCAATATCATTCCTTCGTGACATTCGAAAAGCGCTAAAATCAATCTATTGCCAGTGTATCTAAAATTAGTTCGGCAGAAATTGTGATGAAACTCATTATATACTTATACAAATAATCACTTCTTAACAGTATAATCTTGTAAATGTTAATTTGGATACATCCTTAATTCACATGATATGTCTTTTCTGCACTTAAGCATTGCAGATGATTACACAATTCGAAAGGCGAATATTATAGTTCTGTCATTTTGAAGATAAAAGCAGTATACATGATTAAAAACATTTTTACAATAGAACAGAACTTTAACAAAAGTATTAAATATTGTTTTTACAAGTTAATCAATAGTTTAATATTGTGCACCCCAAGCGCGACCCTGTTTCATGAAACATTTTTTTTAATTTATTAGTTTTTCTGTAACAAAAATAAATTACAAGTCTTTCTAAGCACCTCTTCAATCATTGAACGGATTTATTTACACCACAGGTTTATGCTATTTTTACAAGTATTGAAAATTAGTTTATTGTGCAAATCTGTTGTTTGTTACGCAACTCTGTTAATCAATTTTTGCATGATATCTGCAATAAAACAAACTTTTTACAAAACTACTAGTATTTTTTCATGATATAATAAACCAAAGTGTAAAAGTAAGTTTTATCTTGAGCGTTTGATTCTTTAATTGATGACAGATTCATTCTTAAATGTTGCAACTCTCTTGTTTCTTAGCTTAATGATATATTCATTCCACTTGCTCCTTACCGCAGTGAGTTTGAAACCCGGCAACGATTTTTGATTTTTTCATGTGAGAAAGCTATATCAAGCTAGCTTAAGAACATCGATGGTTCTACCGGAGGTCCAGTAACTCTCGAACGTCGCCATATGACCTGAACTGTGTCGGTGTGACGTAAAACCCGATGTAGATTTTAAAATGTCTCTGGTGTATCTTGGAAACTCTGTTAATGAATTGTGGGTGTTCTCTGAGATAAAATGTAAGCAAAAATTATGAACAAGATCTTATTTCCGTAAACGGTACTTACAATAAAAACCCTTAAGAGACATTTTGAAAATTTCGCAGCAAAGTATTATTTTGTAGCAATATATGTGCACATATTTGTTGATGTTGTTCGTTCTTCTTATTATTATTATAATTATTATTATTATTATTATATTATTATTATTATTATTATTATTATTATTATTATTATACCGTGTGTGTCACATGACCTACTTCAAGTGACATATATGCATTAAGAAACGATCTATATATAATCGTATAATCCTGCGATATTACATTTTCCCGCTTTTTATGTTTTACTCTGAAATAACAATGTAACATTGTCATACGTCTAAAAACTGATTCCCAGAAGAAATATTTAAAGCATGCATCACTTATTCCTTGGCAAATTGTGCATTTTAAAAATATTTACTCTTACAATAAGATGGTTTGATATGTATTAATATATTGTGTATTTTTTTATTAATTTTTCTTTTAAAAGATCGTAGTTATTAAAGCCAAAACACTACCGATTATATTATTATATTGTTTCGTACTAATGTGCCGTGTAAATTACTTTCTTTTGTGACCTTGACATTAAATTCTAAATCTATTAAGAATTCTGAGAAAACAAATACATATTTGCATATCATATTTAAAAACAAAATGTGGTAAAGAATTAAACACAATTTTCCAAGAATAGATTTTCAATATGTCAAGGTAATTTAGGAATGCGATATTCAAATAACACTAAATGGCAGGTCCTCTTGCATAGACAGTAACCACAATAAGAAAGACGAGCTGTCATTATTGTTTTCTTGGTAACCTTATACAAAATATAAAGACAGAAAATTATAAAGTACATGTATTAGTATTCATCATATATTATGATATTTTATTTGAAGAAATAAGAGATCATAATCAAAACAAAATCCAATCTATGACCCATACTTTGTGTATAACTAATAAATCAAACGTTTATATTAATAATAAAGGTCGATGACTTCTTTTTCAGAAATATATATAAGACTTTAAGATACAAAATTTAATACAGATAAATATTTTATTCATGTAAGACGTGTACAAAATGTACATGGTCATAAAATAGATTATATACAGAAAACCATCAATCTATTGATTTCCCAATCTAAAATTAAAATTATGAAACTCATTTTCCCATAATTTTATTCAACTGTTTATTGCTAAAAACAATGCATTACTGTGATATTTAGCGTGGGAATACCATTTTGAAATTTAGATATTAATTAATGACATTATTTCATGATTTTGTGCCAAATACTTTAAGTATAGGATTAAGTAATAGAAAGAGCACCCAAACACGAGGTTATCTGATTTGTACGAGGGGGCGTAGCCCCCCGAGTATTAATCAGATTACCGATTGTATTGGTGTTCTTTCTCTTGTGTATCATAATCAAACATAAAAACACGTTCCCTGTTGTTACAATATGAAACCCCGGTAAAAATGAACCTATGAACGAGCATCTAAATATAACATTTCTGTCGATTTCACTTTCACTGCCGTCACAATATGTAAACCCCAGCAAAAATGAGCCAATCAATGGGCATGCTCTGGAGTGCGGGTAACTAATACCCGCACTCCAGTTAACGCACTGTGCATGTATATGTATACGAATTAGCCCTGACACATTTTCAACAGAAAGGTCTCCAAACTATGATACAATAACGGTTAGTAGCACATTTAAGATTTAAAGATGTCGTTTGTCTACTTAAAAGAAAATTATATATGTTATTGTGCAATTTATGAGTCAAGAACATCAAAAGAAAGCATCATGATGTATTTGACTTATACCAGTATATGAATAATTGTAATATACGACAAGAAAAACAACATCACAAAATAACATTGATTAATTCTATCAGTAAAATGTGATAAAACAATCTTAAAACATTTTATGACACTGTTATTGCTTTATTTTCGACGAAGCTTTCAGACCAAAATATAATAAAATGCATATTTTAAAGTCTGAATGACTCCAAATAACAATAAACAAAAACTGCGTTCATATCAAATTTGGTTAAACAGACAACAGCATGCCACTAGCAAATACAGTTGCAAATGCTCATACAAATGCTCATACATTCTTAACATGCTTTTTGTATCATTTAACAATCCACCGCAACATTGTTTATAAAAATGAATCACTTCATAATTCATATATTTTGACACATTTACAAGTTCATTCTGTTAATGAAATGTTTTTGAAGTTATCTAGAGTTTCTTTTTTCCAACTTGACAATATGTTATTTATCTAAATGATTTTTATTCTATTTGCAAAATTGGATAAAATATCTGAAAGCATGCTGCTTTGAAAATTGGTGCATTTTTATTATGCAGACTTGTCTTTCATCGTCAGTATTAAGGAGATTTGATGAAATATGAGAATGTTAACGCCAAATGTTTTCTTTGAAATATGATTGTCAATAAAGCTGAAAATATATCATTTGTTCTTGCCGTAAAAAATGTTTCTTGAATAAATGTTTGGAGTTGTGTGATTAATTGTAAACACAAACTTAATTATTATAATAGTTACAGGTTTACCAGTATGAAACTGTAAACTCTCTAAGGGATGAAAATGGCAAATTGCAAATTACATTCGGAATTTAATGTGACAAACTACTTGGTGAAACAATTGCTCGGAAATAGAATTGTAATACATGTAATTGAAGATGATTGTGACTAGCAGATGCCACAACGTACCAATATTTCAAATGTAATGTAAGCATTATTATATCATTAAAATTTACATGTATATTTTACAACACTTTCTAAATGACGCACAACACATTTTATTAAATGTTATTTGTTACACATTAAATAACATGCTTTACAGACCATATTATTTAATTTTTGCGCTTTCGATTTTATCATATAATAATATGAATAGCACATTCATGTCCAAAACAATGAGTTAAAACTTGGAATATTTTAATTTATATTCTGTATTATTTTATTTATTTTGAATTAGATATTAATTGTAACATGGTGCTCGTATAATGAATATAATATTGAAATGGTGGTTTAGCATAAAGAATTTACACACATTATATATATTGTTGGTGATATTGTTAGATTTCAAAAACTAAAATCTCATATATATACATAATTGAAGTTAAAGTGTGTAGTAATGAGCTTTACTCAATTTTCATCACATTAAGTACCGAAATCAATGATCCCGATAAACAAGAAAAATGTAGCAACACTGAAGTGAAAAAACTTTTTACACTTTTTGAACTTTTGGCCTATAAACGTGTTTATAATGACCTTAGCCAAATGAACCATGCTAAAAACTTTATTGTCTTATTTATGTCTGAAAATTTTATTATTAGTAAGAAAATAAAACTTAAGGAAAGGCTTGAGAGAAGTATAAATTTCATTTATTTTGGTAAAGATAGTTGTTAACAGTTTTACTGTTAAAACCTTTTGTTTTAAGTCTTAGAAATAAAAAACAATACACCATGACAATGAAACAATGTATGTTCTGTCCAAATCAAACAGACTAGACGTATAATTAATGTCATTTTGTAAATATACAAAATGCATGCCTAAATTACTCCTTTTGTATCAAAGTTGTTCTGGGCCAAATGTTCCAAATTAAATATTTAATCAATTGTTTGATTCTTTATTGCTTTGACTTTAAAGAACTCATTTATTACAAGTAACGAAATTTCTATTTCGAATTACATTCACATGGATGTTATAATAAAAAGAATGTAAGGACATGCATAATGCAATGCTGACGTATATAAAATCAACAACGCTATCACATTTCAAAATATATCGCAAATAATGAAATGTGCTTTTGATTTTTTTTTTCGAAATAAACCAATCAGATATAAACAAAGTAATAATTTTGTCGCCAAATTCTCACAAAGTCATTGCGCAATCATCATTTATTCCGTTTTATTTATAATTTTAGAAGCGGTTTTAATATTGTGTTACTTTATTTGTACATTAATATTTTACCACTTGTTGACAGCTTAAAAAAACATTTGGCGATGAAGAGAAGTTTATAATTTCTTGAAATTTCCACAAAACAGTGTCCAGTTAATAAAGTGCTGGCTAATTATGACTATATTTAACATAAAAAACTGATATATAATAATGTGCTGGCTAAGTATGACTATATTAAACATAAAAAACTGATATATCAGTCGACATCAAGTACAATATTTTTGATATAAACACCGTGTTCATTGTCAGCATAATAGACCAAGTGCAGGTATATTTATTTAAACAGTTCCCACTTTTAAACGGGGTGGGGTTTCCAATATTTTATTGATAGAGTTGTGTTTTTCTACGATTTTAAACATAGAATGGAAAGGTTATTATAATAATTTTTTTTAGATACATGTATGTTCATTTTTTTTTTTACTTTTATAGCGCTGTTTTTGACTAGCGATGTTAAAATGGAATGTACGTAATGAATAAACCTTAAGATGTCTTTAGCACAACTCCCATACCAAACGTTTTAGCTTCAATCTAGAATTATTTATTTTTCTTTTTGTAAAGACGCAAATAAGTTTACCTTGTACCATTAGCGGCTTTCCATTATTGTCGTAAAATGAATTACACAGTGTCATGTTTTTCATGACGATTCTGACGATATACATGCTAAAATCTGATTACATAATTATAAAAAGTAAATGGATGTAAGTACATGTAATTATTTGAAATCAATAAAAATATCACATTTTTAATTATATCACCAAGAATGAAATGAGCTTATTATTTTATTGTCAACTAATACAAAGATAAACAATTTTTATTTTTGTGAAGATATGTGCCGAGGCAATTTTTTTCTGTCATAGATATTCTTTTGAAAAATGCCGTTTTTATTAAAACCTAAAATAATTGACGATTATGATATTGTATTTCATAATGGTGGGAAGTTTTTTTTACCTTGACATATTCTGGAAATAAATAATGATCTGTATTTATTTTAAAAAAGGCGAAACAAAGTTGTTCCCCGAATAGAGATTAAAAATGTTAAGGTAATTAGTTTAATTTCAAGTTTAATATGCGAGATGTGAAATACATTGTTTTCACATATAAAATTAAAGAAAATTTTAAGATATGGGAATAATTTCCTGAAACTAAGCATGATAAAAGGAAAACGAATAGAAGCAAATGTGAGACCACCATCCCACTTATTAAGACATTTGCCCTTGTATGCTCTTTGAATGCCACCCTGCCTTGTTTGCCTTGTTTTTCATATTTTGCGCTAATTTAGGCAGATAACTCAATATCAAGCATTCCATTTTATTTCAAACTATTCTTTTGTATTTTAGTTTAGTCATTGCGCGAAGGTAAAAGGATTTTATCAAGAAAATTTGCTGGGTTTAAATTAGTAAACATATTGCAATTCCTACAACACATGGGACGTAACAGGATAAACTTTTCTATAGTTCCAGAATGAACAACAAAAGAAGCGTAAAATCTGTCGTATTCCTACATATGTAGTATTCTTTCAAATCAATCAAACGTTAGCCGTGATAATTAAATAAATACTTAATTGAATTACAAAGTTTAATAATTGTCTGTGTAATTCTGAAAATGAGAAAATCATGAGATTTTTTATAAGACATTGATTAATTGTATCAGTAAGAATGTAAAAAATAAAAGATTGTAAAGTGCAACTTGATTCATAAAATTAGTTTTAAAATGCAAATTTTAAAGTCTTTGTGTCTCCAAAGGACAATAAACAACAACTGCATTCATATCAAATTAGCATTAACAAAAATACAACAGCACTAAAGAAAAGCCAATCTTGTAAATGTTTAAAGAATGATATAGGAGTGGTTGCCTTTTTGTTAAGCCATGAACCAGCGAAAAACGCATATATATATCAATACAAAAAAGAATGTTTGATTCACTTGTAACCTATAGTGCTTAACCAGAAATATTTGCATACTTACATGAAATCTATAGTGCTTAGCCAGAAATATAAATTTTGCATATTAACATCAAACTGCCGCCTTTTCGTTGATAAACCGTCGATATTGATTTTTATATCAAAATGATTAGAACTAATACTATAGGCAAACATTAATATATATCTATTCATTAGGAGAATTTCCTAGGGCTTTTTGGCACACATATACTTTTTTCAAGAAAGCTGAAAATGTTTTAGATATTGAATTAATTGTTTAGATACTTAGCATTATATGCTTAGAATTGTTTGTTTTAAATTAAGAGCAAACTTCATTATTTTTATTGGTTTACCAACATGAAAGAGTACACTCTCAAAGGGATAAAAATGACAAATTGCAAATTACATCCGGAAAATTTATGTGACAAACAAATTAACAAAACAATTTTCTGGGAAATATAATATAGATGTGTGAGATAATTATCGAACTAGCAGATGCTACTTCATAATTATATTCCTTATGCTAGATTATCAGTCGTTTCATTTGTGCTTTAATATTCTTTATGCTATATTATCAGTTGTATAATTGGTATTTTATTATTCTATATGCCAGATCAACAGTTGTGTGATTGTGTTTTAATATTCTATATGCCAGATTACCATTTGTGTGATTTGTGCTTTTACATTCTATATGCCAGATTACCATTTGTGTAATTTGTGCTTTTACATTCTATATGCCAGATCACCATTTGTGTGATTTGTGCTTTTACATTCTATATGCCAGATCACCATTTGTATGATTTGTGCTTTTACATTCTATATGCCAGATCACCATTTGTGTGATTTGTGCTTTTACATTCTATATGCCAGATCACCATTTGTGTGATTTGTGCTTTTACATTCTATATGCCAGATCACCATTTGTATGATTTGTGCTTTTATATTCTTTAGCCAGATCATCAGTTGTATAATTTGTTCTTAATAAAAATTATAAAATGACGTAATTGTTTTAAATTCATAGGAAAACTTAATCATAAAGTCGAAATTTACAACCAAATATTGTTTGATTTTTTTTCTTTCTTTTTTTTATTTCAAATCCGTTTTTGTATAACATATCAAGATAGAAGAACATTATAGATAATCAGGACTCAGTTTGATAATACAGTAGTTGTAATCATCCCATATTTTAGAGGTTTTCATATTTCATAATTCCAATATCACTTTTTAATGGATATTAAATAATGTTGTTTTGTTGTCTTTAAAATTATCAAGTATTAGACTAAACGGATCGAATTCTTTAATACAACAGCTGTCTGTGATATTGTTATAAAAATTATTGTATTTTACTTATATCGCCAATAAGTTGGTTTGCTTGTTTGGTTTGGATTTTCCAGTGATTCGAACACATTTAAATCACGCAGGGATTAACAATTTCTCAATTCTTACTAGGCAACCCCTCAGCCACAAGGGCGGGGTCACTATTTAGTAACGCAAGCAATAAGGCGAAGAGTATAATTAAAGTGAATGTTTTGTTTCAACTGTACCATTATTTCAATTATCTTTTTTAAAGTGAACACTGCTTTTGTTTAATTATTGTTCTATATTTGCTTTACATGCCATAAATTGTGCAATAAACCTCTCTAACTCATTCTGTTTCCAGGCAACAATGTAAATCAATCTTGTAATTATCTTAGTGTTGAGGCATGCTTACAATGCTTTACCTTAGATTATTGCAATTACATCAAACTTGTGAACGGATGTACATGCTTTCACGAAAAATGTTGATATAAAAAATGTAATACAGACAAATAACGTAACGTTATGTTACATTTGAAAATGAAACTAGTGTCTTTAAAAAAACTGCTTTACTAGAACATATACCTTTAAAGAGAATTTCACCTCTCAGTATTGTCATATGAACTATAAACATATTGTCAGGAGAAATGACTGCCTTGATGTTATTCTAAGGAAAGATTTAGTAATAAATACTAGAACCAATTTCAAAGATATGGGGGCGACATAAAATTGAAATATACTCAGTTGGAAAACTAGCATGTAAGTGTTCAGTTAACACTTATTTTCAAATATTTTTATCTTTTTCTATCTGAAATCAATGTACAATTTATACATTTAAAAACAAACTCTGACTATCATTTACACCCAAAACAAAGAGCTCTGATCATTATTTACACCCAAAACAAACACACATCATTTATCAGCCACTTATACGAAATCTCTTTTCACATATACGTCTTTTATACGAAACAATACTAAACAACTGGCGATCCCAAGCTCTAAACAACTTATGATTGAACAACACAATAAAATCACCACAAAATTTGACTTTTTTTTAAAAACTCTTAGATACACTATAAACCGCAAACATTCAACCAACAATATTCACTTCAAAAAATCTAATCATCATCAGAAAAACAACTTAAACTCAAGCAATCAATATTTACATATATTCTCAAAACAAAACATTAACTTGTCTAATCTTGACCAGACAAAATCAACCAATTTCAACGAAGTATATCATATTTAGGAATACAATGCGGTATAGAATTAAACAAATAATTTCCAAGAATAGATTTTCAATATGTCAAGGTAATTTTAGGAATGCGAGATTCAAATAACACTATATGCCATAACTCTCTTGCTAAGACAGTTATCACAATAAGATAGACAAGCTTTCATTATTGTTTTCTTGGTAAACTTATACAAAATATAAATAAATAAATTATGAAGTACATGTATTGGTAGTCATTATATGTAATGATATTTTATTTCAAGAAATATGAGATCATAATCAAAACTATTACCCATACTTTTTATAACAAACAACTAAAAGGTTTATATTTATTTATTGATAAAGGTCGGTTATTTTTCCGAAGAACATATAAGATTTTTAAATTAAATATACATAATATCAATAAGATTGATGAAGTTAAGCAGCAAAAACTAGTTTTAAAGACACCGTCTTTCTGAACTAACTTTTGTTATTGAGTGATTTATGAATCAACAATGTCAAAAGAAAACATCATGATGTATTTCACAAATAAAAGTTTATGAATAATTGTAATATACGGACAAGAAAATCAACATCACACAATAAAATTGCTTTATTACATCAGTAGAATCTTAATACATGACATGACACTGTTATTGCTTTATTTTCGACGAAGCTTTCAGACAAAAATAGAATAAAATGCAAATTTTAAAGTCTGAATGACTCCAAATGACAATAAACAAAAACTGCCTTCATATTAAATTTGGTTTAACAAACTACAACATGCCACTAGCAAATACAGTTGCAAATGCTCATATATTCTAAACATGCTTTTTGTATCATTTAACAATCCACCGCAACATATGTGTTTATAAAAATGAATCACTTCATAATTCATATATTTTGACACATTTACAAGTTAATTCTGTTAATGATATGTATTTGAAGCCATTTAGAGTTTCTTTTTTCCAACTTGACAATATGTTATTTATCCAAATGATTTTTATTCTATTTGCAAAAGTGGATAAAATATCTGAAAGCATGCTGCTTTGAAAATTGGTGCATTTTTATTATACAGCCTTGTCTTTCATCGTCAGAATTAAGGAGATTTGATGAAATATGAGAATGTTAACGCCAAATGTTTCCTTTGAAATCTGATTGTCATTAAAGCTGAAAATACATCAAATGTTGTTGCCGTAAAAAACGTTTCTTGAATAAATGCTTTGAGTTGTGTGATTTATTGTAAACACAAACTTCATTATTATTCTAGTTACAGGTTTACCAGTATGAAACTGTAAACTCTCAAAGGGATTAAAATGGCAAATTGCAAATTACATTCGGAAATTTAATGTGACGAACTACTTGATGAAACAATTGCTCGGAAATAGAATTGTAATACATGTAATTGGATTAGCAGATGCCCCAAAGTACAAATATTCTTAATGTCATATAAGGAATAATATTTTATTAAAATATATATTTTACAACACTTTCTAAATGACGCACAACACAGTTTATTAATGTTATATGTTACACATAAATATCAACATGTTTTACAGGCCATATCAATTCATTTCTGCGCTTTCTATAATATCGTATAATTATATGTACCTTTTAATAGCACATTCTTGTCCAGAACAATGTGTTAAGACTTTAAATATGTTACGGTTTCTCTATTTTTTTGAAAAACAAATTGTTATTAACATGGTGCTATATTGAAATGTTTCTCATAAAGTATTTACACACTTTATATATTGTCAGTAATATTGTTAGATTTCAAAAATTATAAATTCACATATATACATATTTGAAGTAACAGTTCATTGCCTTACTTATGCCTGAAAATTGTATAAACAGTGACACAACAAACAAACAAAATACTTGAGGGAAATATAAATTTAAACTATGTTGGTAAAGATAGTTGTTAACTGTTATAACTAACATTTTGTTTTAAGTCTAAGAAGACAACAATACACCATGACAAAAGAACAATGTATATTCTGTCTAAACCAAACAGACTAGATGTAGAATAAGTGTTCTTTTGTAAGTATACAACATGCATGTCTAAATTACTCCTTTTGTATAAAAGTTGTTCTAGGCCTCAGGTTCTTAATAAATATTTTTCAATTGTTTGATTCTTTATTCCTATGACTTTAAAGTTCTCATTTATTATAAGTGAAGTATTTATTTCAAATTACTTTCACATGGATGTTATAATTCAAAGAATGTAAGTACATGCATAATGCAATGACGACGTATATGAAATCAACAAAGCTATCACTTTTCAAAATAAATCGCAAATAATGAAATGAGATTTTGATTTTATTTCAAAATATACCAATCAGATATAAACAAAGTAATATTTTTGTCGCCAATTTCTCACAAAGTCATAGAGCAATCATCAATTATTTCGTTTTATTTATAATTATAAAAGCGGTTTTAATACAATGTAATATTGTGTAACTTTATCGGTACATCCATTTCTTATCACTTGTTGACAGCTCAAACAAATTGGCGATGAAGAGAAGTTTATAATTTTCACAAAAACAGTATCTAGCTTTTTTCTTCTTCAACAATTAAGTTTCAACACATTTGATATATCAATGTGAATCAAGGTATTACAAGAAGTTATGATATTAAATGATACACGCTGGCTTAATAATGTGCTGGCTAAATATGACTATATTGAACATAAAAAACTGAGATATATGTCGACATCAAGTACAATATTTTTGATATAAACACCATGTTCATTGTCAGCATAAAAGATCAAGTACAGGTATATTTATTTAAACAGTTCCCTCTTTTAAACGGGGTGGGGTTTTCAACATTTTATTGATAGGGTTGTGTATTTCTACGATTTTTAACATAGAATGGAAAGGTTATTATATTAATATTTTTAGATACATTTATGTTCATTTTGTTAACTTTTATATATTCATTTTCAAACGCTGCTTTTGACTAGCGATGTTAAAATGCAATGAACGTAATGAATAAACCTTACGATGTCTTAAACCCAACTCCCATACCAAACGTTTTAGCTTCAATCTGGAATGATTTATTTTTTTATTTGTAAAGACGCAAATTAGTTTCTCTTGTACCATTAGCGGCTTTCCATTATTGTCGTAAAATGAATTACAAAGTGTCATGTTTTTTA